>NC_133063.1:61395309-61575309 GCF_048771995.1 Taeniopygia guttata | reverse complement strand
TCACAAACTGTAAGAGTCCATGTGAATGCTTGTTCAATATCTCTTTACCAGTAAATGTTTTGGACTGTATGCTCTGAAGAACTTAATAGTTAATTAATTTTTTCTCACTGCTTGTTCTTTAGAAGAGCATACCAGGAAAATGTATACTTTTATTGATGCTCATATTTTTAGTATTTTAAGACTTTTTTAACAGAAAATTGTAATTACTCACAGACTGTAGAATTAGGACATATGTGAATTTATATTACATTTGCTTTATTTTCTTGCAATTTTTTGTTCATTTCTTCTGCACTCAGGCAAGGTCTCTGCACAATTTTGGCCTACAGGAGAGAGTGAGAGGAGGAAAAAGGAGTGAGACATAGCACATTGAATTTACATTTTGGCAAATAGGATGTACAGCATAAAACCATGTAAGGGTAGAAATCTCAGCCAATTTCCTATAACCTAGGGAATCCATGTACTCAATGTTATTCTAAAAAAAGCTATTTTTCTCCTTAAGGCTGAGTCTCATTTACACGTAGTCACTTGAAATTATCATTACAGTAAATTAATCTAACTTAAGTACGTATTTGTTTTCCACAATTCAACTCCTGCAATGATATTTCTCTGAAGGTTGAAGGCTCCTCTTTTGATTCTCAACATGGTAAAGCACATTTCTCTTCACACATTAATAGATTTATTCTCAACACTTGTGCAAAAGATGGGAAGTTACTGCAATATGTTTGGAAATGCAAAAATTTTGTAAATGCAGAGAAAACAAATAATGTTGGTTCAGAGTAAAACACATTTATTGCACTTTTGTCAGCTTTAATCCTTTTCTTATTCCTTCCTGAAACTACCTGCCATTAGATATAAAAAACATAAGAAACCTTTTGGATTCTGAAAATTCTTATGAACAAATCTAACTACATCCAGTGCAATAGTACCTCTTCAAATATTTGGCTATTTACATACTCACAAAATGAAACTTAAAACACAAATGTCTTTTAAAAAAAAAATCACCTTTTCAAAAATCATTAATGGAACAAACACCTCTCTAATTTGCCCTAAATTTTGACCCATCTCCTCCTCCAAATCTGGCAAGATAGGTCCAAAAAGGCTATTGATGATCCTAACAAGATAACAATTTTGCTCTTCTTTTGCTCTTCCAGCCCTTCCCTACTCACTTGATCCTTACATTGTGCTACCATAAAGGCTGATAGGCAAAATAATCAACTAGACAAATGAATTAATTCAAACCAGAAATAGTCTTTATTTTTGCTGGGATGAAAGTAATGAGATTAAGGGTGACTGTTTCTTGAAGTTTCCATCTATTTTTAACTCTCAATATAAAGGATCAAAAGAAAATAGAATTAAAAAAAATTTCTTGTTTCTCAACATATACTAAGAATTTTTAACAAGATCCATATAATATTATTTTTTATAAAAGCTATATTCATAGAGTGCAAAAGGCAAAAAGACTACATGCCTGGTAAACAATTAGTATAAATATTTTTAGATACAGTTTATTGGTAATCCATTGTCACGTACCTGGGAATTTTTTCAGTCTTCCCCTGAGACCCATGAAAAATAGACATTTTTATTTAAATAGGTAAGAAGAAAAAATATGCTTTTTATTTTTCCTTGCAGGCTGCTGCATTCAGGAACAAAACCTTTAAGAATACATAAAACATTGCGAGAGGGTAGATAACCTTATGAGTATTTCTAAAAACATAGGTACACATTTATGGTTCTTACTGGTAAATACATGTCTGGAATGGAGATACACATTACCAACAGAGTTCAAACATCCAGCCATCTTGTAAAAATAATGTTATACATATTTATTTTGTACCTGGTCACTACAAACTTGAAAGACTGAAAGATCACAGCACTACTACACTTATAAGAGAGAACATATGCTTTGCAATTTTAAGATCTGCCAATTGGTATCAAAAGGCAGACTTCTACAGATTCAAGCATAGAGTTTGGATGTTTTTTCAAACAACATAGTAAACAACCTGCATTACCACTTCTTTCCCTTTTTTCTGACCTACAGCTGATTGCAAAACTCCTCCTTAACAGCTCAGTTGTTAAGAAGCAATTTTTCCTCCTGTGTTTACCTAGAATATCAGTGAAAGGCACGGTGACTTCTTACTAAAACTGCTTAGCTGTACAGTGTTGCTTGGTCCTTACTATGTCAAACGAAGCACATATCTCTGAAATTATGCTATTCATTCATCTGGTCCTCCCAGGCAGCCAGATAACTAACTATACAAAAGGACATAAATACCAAATGGCAGGAACAAGTTCAACACAAAATGAGGATGTCACATCATACTTAATAATATCAAGAATAATTTTTAAGTGAAAAAGTTGCTATTAATAAAATAGTGAACACTACTACATTAAAGATGGATAGCTCATAATATGCTGGACCACTGGAGCTCCAAATCTTTTAGATTTTTAATCCTTACCAAGAAAAAAAAAAAGTAGTATTAGTGAGGATGAGAATTTTTCATGTCTCATTTAACTTATAATTTGACAAGTAGTTCACTTACAAGCAGCTTTAAACATATTGCTCCTCCAAGGCTTAAATACAAAATCTTTAAGTATATGGAGAATTGAGCCAATGTAACTAGATACTTGGAAACACCCACTTACAATTTATTAATGTTCCTGATTTTTGAAAAGCCTTTTTTTTTCAGAAGTCTGTACTTACAACATTCAACATTTTATATATTTGGTGCAAAAAAATTTAGTCCTGATATTTATAGAGACATCTGAGGAGAACTAATTTATACCAATTTCCTTTGACTTATGTTTGGGAACTGTGATATGAAGACAAATTTTTTTAGCAAGAAAATACAATAGTCAAGCAATAAGTGTTCCATCTTAAGAAATAAGAAAAACTTAAGGAGGAAGTCACGAGAGAACACGGAAGAACCAGGTATAAGATGAGTGTCTCTGTGTCAGCAGTAAAGGACTTATGTTGCCAGCATGACAGAGAAAGAGAGAAGTTTACATGACATAAAAAAAAGTAGAAAACCTATTTTAGAAGGATGGACAACCATGACTCCGAAAGAACTCAGAAGTGTGTAAGAGAATGGATATTTTTTATACTTTGTCTGTAACATGCATTTTTATTATCTAAATTCAAAGTCAGAAGATTGTAAGGTATGTTTCTCTGCTTTTATTATACATTAACAGGTAGCTTGTAAAGCATGGCTTTCAAAATAAAATTGTAGACCTAGATTAGCAAAAGATATTGCAGAATACAGTATGCACAAGGAACAGGATATCTACACCACTTTTACCACCTCAGAGGACAATGCAGGCTGGCGTGGATGGAGGCAATAGCTGTGTTCTGCATGACTGCAGAAGGATTACGAAGAAAGTAATCAAAAATTTAATACAAAAGAGCTAATCTTGCAATCTTGCTTAAATAAACTTTATTTGCTCTCTCAAAGCACAGTTACTGTAAATACTGTGTTTACACATGTTTACATCCTGACTAAAGTGAGTTAAAAGGTCATCTGTTGTCTCTGTAACAGTCTGTGTTTATGCAAGCATGGTTACATTCATAGGGAGTACTTGTTTCGCAAGACTTTACTAAACTACCATTATGGTCATTTGCTGGAAACAGCAAAAAAATTAAAATTCTGTGAATAAATATGTCTAATGTGTCTGAAATAATTACCAGGAGATTAGGATGTGAGGTTCTGAGTTTTTTCTCAGACAACACAAACAACCAGCTCCTTTCTGAGATTGGGCCCTTTCGTATTTCCCCCCCTGTTCATCAAGAAAGAGCTTTCAACTTTCAAAATCTCAGATTGTTCTGATTTTATGGTTGATTGTGGTTTGCCTTTAGGTGGTTTTTTGTTTTGTTTGTTTTTGTTTTTGGGTTTGTTTTTGGTTTTTGTTTTCCCTAGATGGAGAGTTATACGCAGTTCTGTCCTGAACCAGAGGAGGAATGAAACCTGACATCACCTTTTTTTCAATCTGGATAGTAATGACACTTTAAAAGGATAATGGGAAATTTCTTGTAGTTATTTTCTTAGAAACACTATATCAAATAGTTATTTGTCTCCCATATTGTAGAAATGAATTTTTTCCATGATGAAACAATACACATGTCCTAAGTCTTCATATGTTATGTCAACTTAATGGCAAAACAGCAAAATGTGTCTAGCTCTTAATTTCAAAATACAGGTGCATTAGGCATCTTTCCATGTACTATTTTCTACAGGAAAAAAAAAAATCTAGGGACTGCTTTAGAGTTTGATCTATGCTCTCCTTTATTCTTCTTTCTCAGTTTCCTTACGCTTTTAGCAGGAAAAGTGCTCAAAATTGCTTTTGGAAAGATTTTCTCAATTATAGTTTCCCTTCACTTCCACAGTCATTTTACCAAAGTCTAGGGACCTGATGAAACTCTCATTAGAGCCAGCTGGAAGATTTCAACTGACTTCACTAAGCACTAGAAGGGGCTTTCTGTTTTCCCGATGAAAGTAAGCACCCTTTGCCAAGATGCGCAACAGGTATTGCTTTTGGCCACAATACATACTGCCTCAACCCCACTGGATCCTCCAAACCTGTAGAGTTCCTACCAGTATGCCTTGATTACCAAAGTGTGTAGCTAATTCAAAACTTCCAATAGCTATTTTCACATTGGCTTTGAAAGAAACATACTTCCCAGTGAAAATAAGAAAATAATCTGTTTCATTCTTATCTCGATTCCCCCTACCTCACCTTTCTCAAAGAAAAAAAAAAAGTACTGTTTTCTGAAACATACTCGTTAGAGGGATAGACACTACAGGGTGTTTCTTTTTATAAAAAAATGAAATGGAAAAGAAAATACTGAAGGACAATAAAGCCAAAATGTTTTCAGAACTCATTAAGCACTAACAAGTGTTTTCACTCTTCTTACATGGCAGGCCTATTTCTGCAGGAGTTCACTCATTAAAACTGTTTTACTCCTGCTATTTTTATGCTTCCAGATCAGAAAGTCTGGTATTGTACACTATGTGCTTGAGAGGTATTCCATATGAAAGTAACCATCCCAGCAAGACCTTGATGAACAGAATCTAATTACTCACAAATCTGGCTTGTATTCTGTGGTTTCTTGAATGGTAAAATATGGGGCATACTACTGTATAGTGCATTCCATTGTTAGTTTCTGTATTCTTCTCCAAAAATAAGATAAATATTACATATTTTCCAAGATTTTTCTGCTAGGCCAGAGATTGAAGGTCAACTCCTATTTCAAAATTTAAGGATTGCAGCTGTAAGTTGTAACCAGTGAAAGATTATGATGTAAAGCTAAAATAATTTAATATATACAATAGAAATTACCAAAGTGTTTAAAAAACACCTGGCCTTCAGAAAGGCTATGATTTTGTATGACACATCAAGTTTTGATGAGACATGGACAAAATTATGTCATATTAGTTAATAATGCCCTAGCTTTTTTCCTAAATTCTGATGCTGTCTAGTATTATATCCCACATTGTCCACTGAGTTATAATACATACTTACGTTACACTTGCAAGGCTAAGGGATTTAATCATACTAATATCTCATTATTTTTCCTTTAAATAGCTGTGAGTCAAGTAATTTGCTGGAATAACTCCAGTGAGCTAGCAGACTTATGCCACCAAAGCATTTGGCCTAATTACTCTGTTACTCCTGCCATAGCTGACAGAACAAAGTAATCTGAGATTTGATTACATCTGGAAGTAGATGTGGGAATACTTTTGGATTCAGATTTGTAAATATGCTGAAGACAAAAGGTATGGAATGATGTCACAGTTGAAGTAAGAGAAGCTGTTTGCCTAATAAGATGAATCTCCAGTTCTTTCTGACTCCTACAATCAAGATAAGTTTCAATTTCAAATGACACTGTTATTCAGTAGATGGGAACACTGTGGAAAATATAACTATATAGTAGAGACCATGACTGGACTCTTGATGGTCCAGAATCCAAACAACTGAAAGCAAAACAAAAAATGATCTTGGTAAACAGCTTGATGCATTAGGGTAATAGGAACAGCAAAAATGGGAATGGAAGTTCTCTGTCAAAAAAAAAAAGAAAAAAACTCAACTAAAAAGACAAACAAACAAACAAAACCAAACAAAAAAAAAAAAAAACAAAAAACCAAAAAATAGGAAAAAAGTGAGTTTAATTTAACTATATTTTCCCCCAAATTTTCATTAATAGTTCTATCTAGAGCTCTGATTGGCTTAATGTTCTCTTCTAGATGTTTTAGAAAGTAAAACAACGCAGGGATATAGATTGAAAATTAACAGTCCTGTCTCAAGGTCAAGGTTTGTTTGCCAATTCGAAAATATTTGTAGAAAGAATGCAGTCAGAAAACAAAGCATTATTCCCATACTAAACCCCACTATATTAGCTACTAGGAAGAAGCTTAACCAGGGCAAAGTATAGGTGTATGGGATGGAAATTCAGAGATTAAGAAGGAAATACAGTCTATTAAACAACAACAACCAAAAAAGTCATTTTATGCTCTTTCTGGTACAAGTAAGGATAATAGACAACATCTAAATGTATATACATTTCTCACAATATAGCAAAATAGCTGCATGATGTCATCTACTTTGTTAATTCTTAAATACATATTTTGAAGTTCAGTGAGAGGATATTATAAATACATAGGTTTGAGTTTGGCTACTACAATGAAATAAACTTAACCATGAAGCCAAGTTTAGAATGATTTTTTTTTTTTTAATTGATTTCAGCCCAGGTCAAAATCAAGTTTAATTGATTATTGTGTCTGTGTGTTAATATCTTTTACAGAATCTGTTTTTTGTGGCATTATTATGTCTCTATTTGATTTCCACTGGATGCCCTGAAACAGATCATGAATTACCCTTTCCAGAGAGACTCTGGCAAAGATGAAACCATGAAAAACTTGAAATCCCTTTTTAAACATACTCTTGTGCCTCTGAGAAACTGTCATTTTGTGCTACTGTTTCTTTTGATTTCTGGAAGGAAAAGGAAGATGACTCAAGTAGTACAGATGGTCCAGTTTTTTGTGTTTCTGGCTGTTGAAAATTTCCTTGGTCAGAGTCTGGGTTTTACAAGTGATGGGAAGCTAGCATTTATTTTACTTTTTTTTCTTAGATAAATTTGCAACATTCTGCACAGACACATTCATACTGATAAATGTCCTAGTAAGGTAATTTTTTTTATTCCAATGTATATTATGAGCAAGTAAAATTATTAAATTAATTTTTGGTAAGATAATTAATTTTTGTGAGTTTAATAGGCTGATGAGTCTCACAAATATGTCAAGCAAGCCAGAGCTATTGCTGTCCAAGGTATCAATGGTGATTTGCAGGTGGAGAGTCACACATCTTGTAGGAATCAGAAATCTGTCAACAGTCATTATCCCTAACAAAAACAGTTTTTGTAAAGGAATATGGAACAAACCCATTTATGCTTCTCTTATAAACCTTTAGACATCCTGGCCATTAAAAAAAAAAAAAAAAACACTTTTATTTCTAGATGAGGAAAAATAATTCTGATTATGAATTTACAGGTTTAGATCAGTTGATTTTTTTTCCTGTAGGCATGGTAAATAACAGAAACAATCTGTTACATTCTTAATTGCCTTGTAGGTAAATCTAGAGTGAACACTGGAGAAAATATGATACTTGGACTGCTTTAGAGTCAGAAACTCCAACTTTCAAATATCGAGGGTTTTAAATTTGGGTCTCAATAATTACTGAAAGAGAAATCTGCTCTCTCTGATTATCTCAAGAAAATTACCTCTGTCTTCTTTGCATAAGATGGCTGATAGTGTTTTCTCTACTATAGTAGAGTATAGTAGAGGTATAATTCTATCATGTCTCTGTCTGCTTATGATAACCAGGGGAGATAATAATATTTAAACTTCTTTACTACATGAACATTTTTCATTCATTTATTCATTTAGAAGCTCAGAAAAACAGTGTATAAAGAGTAAGAAAAGGAGGGGAAAATATCAAGAGAAAATTAAGGCACTTAAGATGTTTTAAAACATGACAATTAATACACATCACATTTTGCACTGAAGATTTTTATGTGAATAAGTTGGTATTTCTACAGCACTGGAATGAACCTCAGATCTGCATTGTCCCTTGGTCCACTAAGAAATTGAAGACTGCTTTTTCATTAAGAGACAATACTTAAAAGGAGAACCTGCAGTCTAAAATACCAACGGCCTGCCTCAGGAAAGATCTCTACATTGGCAAAGATTAATCCGTTCTGTAAAAAAAGATCATGGTTATTCTGAGACAAGTGAGCAGTAAGTAGATCCCAATGTGAAAAAGAAAGAGACTAAAAAAGAAAAGAACTATGTAGATAAACAAATCTGAAAGAGTTTAAAAGAGGGAAGGAACTATTTGACAGGTTACTGAGATTCATACCTTGGCATATCTAAGAAAATTCTTCCTTCTTAAAAATGAATGAGATTTGTTCATTATTTGTTTGTATTTCCTTCTGCAATTTCCTTTCCAAATTTGTAACCAAGTTTTTTACACTTTCCTTCTTCAGAGTAAAGCTTGCTTTCACTTCATGAACTGTGGTCATGAAGGTGAATGAAAACAAAAATACCCCTTATTAGGCCTGCAATCCTAATAAAGTTTTGGGAGTTTTAGTGATTAAAGTAAGTTTTCCACCAGACTCAAGAGTAAATTTGGCTGACAGTAGCGTCTGTGTGAAGGCAAGAAGATCTCACTTAAGGCAACCAGTGCTATATCACCAAAAAACCCGGGATGCTGTTGCAGACCTCATCTCAACATAGACTTGTATTTCTTCACATTTCTTCTAAAAAACTAATATTTAGAGATAGTTTATCTTAATATTTCAGCTCTAGAAACATGTGGCATCTGAAATAAATATACAGCATGCATATTTGGTAAATATGAATTCTGAAAGAGTGAGGATCAGATTTTCATCACTTCAATGCAAGTATGTACCTGAGATGATTAAATTCTAAGAATATTGTCCCTAAACAAATTATCTACTAAGATGGCACTTATGAAACTGACAATTCACTTTATAAAAGGCCAGACTGATTGCATCATCAGCATTTTTTTATACAATTACTTTCTCAAGGATAGTTTCCAGCAGAAAGAAAGATCCTCAAAGACCAATGAATTACCCAGTGATCTTGGGGTTCACAGTTATTAGGGTTATGTTCCAAGATAAAGGATAATAGAGGAAGTAGACCCACTTCATAAGTAACACAGACTGTTGAGCAAAACATTCATAAACTTCAGCTGGAATTAAGCATACTGCGGATATCATCCTATCTCACAAAGACTTGTTGCCATTAAAATTTTAAGATTAATTATGAAGTGTGAAGGAGTAAGCTCTGAGATAAAAACCATTAATGTCAGATACTCATGTGCCAATGAAAATTAGGCTTACTTATCTAAATGGTCATCAAAACTCAAAATGAGTTACTGGTATACATGAATGATCTTTCTTCTGGCAGCTTGAATTACCACTTCCTCAAAATTAATATAGTCTGCCAAATGAGTATTTATTTTGTACTTTGAAACATGGAATGTTTGTATTCAGTCTGCATGCATTACAGTTGTTTGGAAAGTATGGGATTGTTTTTCGACTGAAGCCTGAGATTTTATAAATAATGAAATCTTTGAATTCTACAATGAAAATAGCAACTTTTTTCAAAAAGTTTATTTACTTTTTAAATATCATAAGGCCCTTATATTTTCATGGGTAGGTACAATATTCCTCTACAACAAAAGTTGAACATTTTCATTGATTCAAACTTGGCAACTGTTCCACAACAATAACGTAATGAATTATTTCTTAATAACAGTTTTCTGTTCCAGACTGAAACTGAATTGTTCCACTGACTTCACTGAGGAGACCAGTCGATTTGTAGGACCCAGTTCTACTAGGAAAAGTAGATTCCAGTAAAAATTTCTTGCAAGGTTGAACTATTTACAGCTGAAGAGTTATATTTCCTGAGGTTTGTTTTCACTGCAACATAAAGAGTAGATATCAATTATATCAAAATTACTAATAATATTCCTCTTAAGAGATAGGTGGAAAACAGTGCGAATGAAGTCCATTACTCAGTTTTGGTGTGGTTCTTAGCTTTGGAGCTAATGAGGAGGAATAGATACCATACAAAAGCTCACTCATGAGCTCATTATCATGGGAAGTAGTTAACTGTGACATACACACAATTTTTATGCAAATTAAATTGAAGCACCATAAGAAATCAAGGAATATATGTATACAACAAATTTGCCAGAAAACTCTCTTGGTTATTAAATTCTCTGTATTGGTCCTGGAGGCTAATGAAAAATCCTTGATTCGTAATCCTTGATCCTCCACTGCAGTAGTGGAGGAAATATTCCTTTTATCCCTTCCAAAAATGCATCAGCATTTTGAGTTGTGTTGTAGATAATAATTAATTTCTGACTTCACCTTAAAATCCCGATTGCCAATGTTTTGAATTGTCAATTAAACAAAACAAAGCAAACACTCCAAAACTCCAAAACAAACAGTTGAAGATACAGTCTTGACCTTGACTGAAGAGGTTTTTTTTCTCATAAAATTATGTCTTTTGACACATTATTTCACAGTCCTGTTGCTCATATTTGGGATGTAATTGCCTTTATCTATGGATTTCTATTTTTGTTTATTTTTAAGTTAACTTGAGACTTTCAGCTTTGGGGTTATTTTCCTGAAGCTTTTGCTATACAATCTTTAATAGCTTAAAGACAAATAAGCAGAATAATTTAGGAAGCCTCAAGTTGCATATTTTTCTTACAGATTTGTTTAATCTGCTTCTTTACATGTATATGCACCCTCTGTTTTAGCCAATAAAAATTTGAATTTACTGTAAGAGCTAACTTGATATACATCTGCAGTGCAAGTAGTGTACAGTAGTTTATCCCTATGTCATGCAGGCATGCAATGATAGTCTGAGGCTGAGTGACTGATTCACGTCATATGTGTCCATGATATCTGGAGGTGATGCTCTCCTAGGAAATGCACTGTGCTATTGGAAATCAGAAAAACAAAGGCCCTTCATATATTAAAGGCCACCTTCAGCCATGTAAGTAAGCAGAGTAAAGGGGCCTAAATCCTCTGGAAACTTCTGGTAAGTATTTTGTTAGTATTGAATTAACAACATAGGCTGTGAGTCACCTAATAGGCAAGAGCTCAGTCCCCAAAATTCAGAGAATTGATATTAATTTTTGTTTCACATAGGGTGGAACCAAAACTTATTCATTCTTTAAAGAATTATGGATAATTTTTGCTTTTAACCATTGTTATGGATCGCCACAGAGTGCAAATGTGATCCATGTTCACAGATCTACAGATTTATAGATTTAGAGAATATTCTGTTGGAAGGGATTAGTCAGGTTTGACCACAGAAAGGAAAACAGAATAATACAAGCCATATAACTAGTTTGTCTTTACTGCATCGCTAGACTACCAACTCAGGATGAAGACAAAATGCAAGGTAATAGGCTCTAGAAAATAACTATTCAGAACATAAATTTTCTACCTATATTTCTGCAAAAGAAATGTAAAGAGCATTCCAACTGTGTAGAATTTTATAATATGCTTATAAAGGATGGTTAATAATATAAAAAATTTGTACATGGATGCTTGGATATCACAGACAATTGAAAAGGAAGGCATAGTGAAGAAGTCTGAAGAACTCTGAAGAACATAGGCTGCTATCTTTCATTCTCTTGCCCCACCTGAATGTACTGTTCCATCTTGATGAAGACACATGAACAAACCAGGCTCCCCTTCCTAAAAAGGTCACCCATAGTTCTAAGGCATAAGTGTGATAAGGTAATAAAAGGTGTTACTAATAAAAGTATATTAGTAAGCCACTCTTAAGGCTCAAGACAACCTGTACCAATCAGACAGTGAGATCTCCCATGGGAGATTCCTTGGGAGTGCTTCCTCAGTTCCAGAAACATACATTAGCTCTGAATTAGGTTAACCGAGTTAGTTGCTGTTAACAGATGTGTTCCAACTGGGTAGCCAGCTAAAACACAACAGAGTTTGTGAAAAAATGTGGATCAAATAAACTACCAACTAATTGATTGAAATATTCATCAAGGAATATGATTAAGAAGTGATGGGTTCAAGGAGGATCCTGATAGAATTTACTTTAGTCTTTCCATTTATTTGGAACTCCCTGGAGCTGGTATTTCTGCTGATGAATAACATCTATGTTAGGAGAACAAAACAAGAAGGCTCTATTATTGGCTAGTTGCTCTCAGATCCTCTGCACAGTTATTAGGAGAATAAGACTCCTTACTGGTATGGAAGAAATCTGTGCAGGAAGGAAATCTGACTACAAATCTGCAGTCAAATTTATGTATATTGTGGATGGTTTTTTTTTTCTTTCTCTTGCTTAATACATTATTTTTTCCAAAAATGGACTTCTGTAATTATAACAGTGGATAAAAGAGAGGCAAAATAAGTGGCTAGTTGCATTTCCATTGAATTGGTTAGAAAAGTTGAATATATTGACTGTATTAGCAGTGAGATAGGGGATCAATGACAGGGACAGGAAAAGATTTAGAAATTAGTATTTAAATTTAACTAAAAAAAATAAAATAGAAATTAATAAGAATGATCTTGCAAATTCTGCTTTTCCTGCTTCTTTGGGTAGTTGACTAAACAGAGAGGTGACATGGGAAGACCTTTAGAATATTTAAATTAGGAGAGTGGATCCCTGTCTCTCTGCAGTGTTCACCCTCTCAGAACTAGCTGTACTATCACAGCTTGATTCCTATGTTTAACACATTACCTTTTGATAAAAAATAAACTAATTAAGAGAAGAATTTCTTGAAACTTTCTGCAAAGTTTTCCTCTGTAAATTGCTTCCCATCCTGCTCTGTTCATCAGCTGTGAGACTTTACATAGTCTCAGGAATATTGCTTTAAAGATACCCAATGCTAACTCCTGCTGAGCAACGTCTCTCTCTAGTTCAATTTAAAAAGAAAACACTGAAGGATGGAGATTCCACAACTTTTGAATTGGTTGTAGAATTTTTTTTAACCAGCCAAAAATTGGTAACCCACTGGTTTTTTAGTGAAAAAATTCCAGACCCCCTTATGAAAAAGGCTGTCTAAACACTGAGTTTCAGCAGTACTATCTTTCTGGAATATGTAATAATGACACATGAATGATTTCTGATAAACACAAAAAGGAGAACTTATGACAAAGGTAGAAAATAGAGATATATGACCTTTTCCCACACACCAACCTTATAAAATTTTATGTACATGACTCTTCATAATTATAATTTTGGAACAAATACTGATTCTTTTATTCAACAAAGTGCTTTTTCTCCAGTAATGTGTGCAATAAGCTCAGGCTTGGTGAAAGAAAATTCAGATTTAACAGAAAACAAATTGCCTGGCCATGTGAAAAAGAGGCAGTTCTATGTAAAACATAAATAGAATCAGCTTTCAATATTTGCTTCTTTCTAAGTGTTCTCTGATGATCGCTTATAATAAGGACCAGCCTCTTCAAAATTTGCTTTGTCCCATCTATGAGGAATTTCACACATCAAGAACTAGGGACCACCAAGTTAAGATATTCAGCATCCCTGAAACAGTGAAAGCGTTGAAAACTGAAGCTCAAAAAGCTCTACAAGGAAAGTTTTTGCAACATATATTTTGACAAGTTCTTTTCACTAAACTCCTCTTAGGGGCAGTGAAGCAACTTTTTTTCCATTTGAAGCATTTTTATTTTTAAAATTTTTTAAATAACAAAAGGAAAACTGCCTTTGGGCTCAACTCCTACGTCAACTAAAACCAATGATTGGACTATCGGACTTGAATGAAAAGGATGTGCCTTTTAACTTGCTCCAAACAAATTCATCTGGAGCCACCAACACTTGAGCTTGTAGTGCTGTTAGCTGTACACAAAGATACAATATCTCTCTCTTATTCATTGTGAACAATAGCAAGGTTTATTCATGGAGATATTTATGCATGAATCATATGTAGCTTTCACCTCAGAAGCACTATGGCTTTAAATGTTTCCCTTTCATTTGTGCATAGCAGGAGTCAAAAAATAAAGCTTCTGCAATGACACTTCAAATTGAAAATTTACTGGAGTTCTGCTCTTGACCTTAATTTGTGTGCAATCAAGGGGAATGCTAAAATCATAGATGTGTCCTCTTCTAGCTCTATTTGTGTCAGTAAAGATGCACTACTTGTGGTTGCTCATTACTTTTCTGTAACTTCCAATTGAAAATATCGTGTAAGTGACTCCTAATCTGCTTTAGAAAATTGATTATATCAAACCTCTTTCATTGGCGGGTTAATTTTTTAAATCTAATTTTACCTTTGACAGGATTCAAATGAGCTCACATCAGTGTTTCCATTGATGGAAGAAACAGAAATTAAAAGCAAAAAGGATGGGCACAAAACAGAATAATTATTTAAAAGGTAAATAATTGGCTTTGTCTGGAGAAGATAACGATTTGAGATGGAAGTTGTCGAGTGAACAGGAAATACAATTGGAATTGTATATTGCTCTTTGTAAATTATATTTGCTCTTAGTGTATTGAATTGAATACAATTGCTCTTACCTGGAATACAATTGGATCAATCCATTATTTATCTTCACCTCCAAGAATACCAAAACTGCCTCCCCACCATCCCAGAGGTATTCCAAGCTAAACTTTTATAATTCCATCTATCTGTACCTCCAAAGGTATTGTGAATTCCAAAAGAACCTGTAAAAGATACAGGTGAACTGACCACTTATATATCCAAAAATAAAAAAACCGTAAGTTGCAACATCAGCCTCCCAAACTTACAATTTATACTGTGAGAGTCTGGAAATCTTAAAATCCAGGTCACAAAATGAATACCCATAATACCAAAATAGACCAGATATTAGTTAAAGGTATTTAATCACCTAACATCTATTATGTCTATGGCTAACACACATTTTCTGATGTCCCCAAATACAGTTAGAGACTTTCTTCTGCATTTCTAGAGGATATATTATTTGCAAGTGCATGTATGTGCACACACATGCATGAGAAAGATAAATAGGAGACATACACATATCTATCTAGCACAGGAAAACAATCATAATAAAATGTTAATTTTTTTAACAATATACAGGGGAGTATGAACAGGGAAAGAATTAGTTTCTTGCATTATGACTTAATACTTGAAATTTTAAGGATGATATTACATTCAAAAGTAGATTGAGAGTTCAAGGGTCGCCACTGAGATTGCCATACTCTTATATTCTAATTCTTCTTCAGTTTCCTCTGAAATGTCATTTTATAGCCTTACGCTTTCTTTTCCCCTATCACATAAGCCCATGGGATCTAGATTGGCCTCAAATTATTATTATTATTATTGGCTCATTACGCTTGAGCTGTGCTATCAAGCAGATTGGGTGATACAGCTAATGACTCTTTAGCAGATAGTTCTTCCTAGCAACTCTAAGTTCCATTGTTACATCTATTTTTTCCAATATGAGACCAGCCTTAAAGAAGTAGAATAAAGGACACACGCTTGACCATACACATATCCCTTATACTCTGGTTTTTCAAAAGCGGATTGGCCCAAGTTCAAGAGCCATTCTTGAAGCAGAACCTCTTTCAATCACATTCTATACAGCTGAAGAGCCAATCCAACCATGTAAGTGAATGTTACCAGAGGCTTTTAAACCAGGTAATACTTCTTCAGAAAAAAAAGAAGAAAAAAAGAAAAACTTGCTGAAATAAAGGGAAAAGTATGCCTCTGAAGTACAAGCTACTCTCATCAGAAGTCACATTTTTTTCTTTTATTCAGCTCCATATCCACTACTAAAAATAGTCCCTTACTTCTGACATTGTCAAGGAGGCTTTGAGATGTAAGAATCAGTACTACCACAGACTAAGTATCTACAACTGTCTGACTTGGTAAAAGATCCTTAACTACTTCATTGATATGTCTGGAGTTTGAGACCACTGAAACGAGAACCAGGAGATAAAACTGGGAGTTTCAGGGTTCCCCAGTTTTCAGAAAATTACCTCACAGAGAAATGAAAGTTTTATAAATTATGGTTTCTTGTTCCTTTTAATTTCAATAGCCAGTAATTAGATATTAAAATACATGGAGAGCTAGGTGTCTTGTCAGTGTAGAAACAGAGACAATAAATTATTTCTTACGTTACAACACAATTCTTTTTTTATTTACACACATACACACACATAATCCATCCTAAGAAGCAGGCATGAATGCATCTATTAGATATGTTGTCCCTCCCTCCTTCGAGGTTCTATCACAGCTTTTCTAAAGTGATGCTTGAAGATGTTGACCTGATTTAAGAAACATAGGGCTAAAAATATTGTTCTTGCTGGAAAAGGTGCTAATTGTTACCTTCTGAATAAATATTTCTGTAAATATTGCAGGTAAACCACAAGAAGCTTCAAGATGAAGTTGGTATAGTATCAAATACTTGAAAATTTTTTAGGAAGTACATATTTTTTTATAGAAATGCACAGATTATTCCCAGAAGCTTCTGAAGCAGTCTCTCTTTGCACTCTGAAACAAAAATACATCTTGAAGCTCGGATTAATCTTACACCTTCATGATATTTGTCCATAATACAATTCTATCTTCAGACATAAAGTCAGAAAGAATAATTTTTCTATGTTGTGGGTAAACTATACCTAGAGAAAAAGGTCTATATTGCTATAGTCATAAGATTACAATAGTGACCATGAAGTGATCTTCAAACTAGATGGAGATGGCATTTACACTGATGAAAGAAGAGTGATAGCAAGAAAAACAGTGATGTTCAGATCACGACTTGCTTATGGAAATGGAAATAGAGAATAAGACTACCTCAGAAAAACTGATATAAAGGTGAAATTTTAGCCTCTAAAGATAAATGACAGCAAATATATTTTTAGAGAAAGCTAGTAAAGTTTAGTGGAAAAAAAATGAAAGAAAGAACAGAGATAGGTCAAGTAGAACAGGTAAAGATTATTATGGGCAACTGCTGTGTCTCCCCCTCAAATCCACGGGTCTGATTCCCAGTGGAGCCCGGCCAGCTGGGCAGTTGGGGTGAGGTGGGCAGAGGGAAGGGCTTCTCCTTGAATCCTGGAGGGCCTGGAGAAGCCCCACATGAGTCCAAAGACAAGCTAGTCCCACAAGCAAAGAAAGAAGCACTCACCCTTCAGGATCAGTTCCAAAGTTTAATGTCACCTCGAAGGAGTCCCAAGCAAGAGAGGCTGAGTCCCCGCCCAGAGCAACCAGATGTAGGGGGACGGGGAAACCCTGACCAGCCAACGGGGGAAGGACTTGGGAGTGGCTCTCTGGGGGCAAGGCCTGAGAGTGACCACTGAGGAGGGGGTGAGGGAGGAGTCCCAGCCAGGGCCCAGTTACCTGGTGACCCTGGGAGAAGGCTCTGGACAAAGGGGAAGGGTCAGCAGGTGATGGACACATCACCTGGAGGAGACAGGGGGATGGGTTGGGGTTTGATGGACATACAGGTACTGATGGGAAAGCTGGGATGAACCAAACAGATACAAAGAGGGGATATACAGTGCAAACGCAACTCTACAGGCAACAGAGGAAACACTAGAATATTATCATAGGTAATATGTTAAAAGAGGATGTGAGTAAGAAAATAATTGGGGGTAGGAAGTAAAGTGAAAAATAAAAAGCAAGAAACAGTTGAATGTATATACTACACAGACAGCTAATTAGCAGAAGTTTGAAAGACATGGGGGATGTCCTTAGACATTGCATTAGTAAAAATTTGAGTTGAGAAATAAAGAGGAACTACAGTTTTCCCTGACTTGTTCACTTCTAAAGGTCACGACACACTTTTCAACTGTCTCTTAAAGCCCCACTAGTGATTATACTAATGATTATACTTTCTAGTCTCTCTCACTTTCTCTCTGTTTGTTCCTTCAAAATTTTTCTACATTGGCTCCATAAGTTTCTTCTCTGTGCCCTGCTGCAGAGGCCATAGGACAACCATAAATCAGGAAGCAGGAGTTTAATTAAATGCAGAAGGTGAAGGGAAGCCAATACAGAGATTTGAAGTGGAGCCATCATATAAATGTGTGGTAACACTTGTCTGTTTTAAAAGTCAGCCTCCTGCTGTTCACATTTGTATTTAATTTGCAAACAGTAGGCGGAAATTTGGAACTTGTAGACTTTCAGTTCTTCCTGATGTGCTGCATGTTTTAGCTGAGGAAACACTTATTCAGACTGACAGTCTTCCTTAGCTGAAGGTCAAAAGAAGAGTGCTGAAGGAGACACCAATGAAAAATACAGATACCTCAGCCTGTAGACTGATTCCAAGTGTTCGGCTCCAGCTAGTGTTTCAGCAGCTATTTTAAATATGACTAGACCAACTGTAACACTTACAAATCTCAAAAGCATGACATTTAGCATGTACTCAAGTACCATTTTGTACCTTTCCAAAAATGTTAGTAGAAGTTATTTTATTATATAAAAGTCATTCTATTATATAAAAGTTATTATATTGTGGATAATATTTTTTCACATGAATTTTATTTTAACTGCTTTTCTCTTTTTCAACTTATTTATATTTTTCAGCATAGTCAAAAAATAAAGCTTCCATCTTCAGTTTTTCCTTGCAGTTATGTAAGCTCTCCTCCTTCACTAAACACAGTGGAGTATTTTGAAACCAGAACTTTGTTGTTCTCCTGCACAGTTATTTACTCTCAGCAAACTTCTAGTGCTGGGGACATCACCTGAATGAAGACGTATCTCCTCCTAGTTAGCTGTCCCAAGGCAGTTCTAAAGTTTTCTTTCTCAAATCTTAACATACCATTAATCACTGGGATGATCAGTCTAAGAACAGCATTGAATTCAGGAAGTCTCTGTATCTTTGCTGCTGGAGCTAAGAGGGCAGAGTAGCAGAAATGCACTGCCTGTGCCCCGTTCCTCTGTTACTCTCTTATAACATACTAGTATGATCTACAGACAAGAAATCATAGGCTAGTAGAGGTTATGTTCTGTTCTGCTGTACATTTCAGAGTATGCCATATGTTGTTAACCTCATTAGCCTCAGAAGTCTGGAAAGGATTTACTTTTCTAATAAACGAGAAAGGAAAAATAATAAAAACCGCAATCTTCTAAATTTTTTTTTTTCAGTTATTAAAATCAAACCAAACACACAAAATCTCCCACAAAACCTCAGTTAAAACTTCACTTTCATGCTAGACAACATTTAGGAAGACATATACATCTAGCGAAGTAGAGTGACTTCTAAACAGAGAGGTAACTGAGTTCTAGCTACTTAAATGTAGGACTCACAGTTATGTAAGAATTCCAGAAGAGTGGAAATCTAGAATACATTTATTAACTCTTAAAACAATGTTTTTCTTCTGGGCTGAGATTAAACATTATAAACTTAGCCCCAAATTAATTGCTTCACACCATTTTAAATGGCAGGAGAGAGTGGATGGGGAAGGAGTTGGAGGAAAGGCAGAGAAGACTAGAACAGCTTTGGCAATTTTACTTGTACAGTGGCAGTAACTTAGCTGCTCTGTCCCATTTTTCAATGTGAATGTGGTTGAAAAGATTTAATGGCTAAAATACAAAATTGATTTGTTCTTAACAATGCTTTTGAGTAATCAGTAATCAGTTGCCACTATGTGAGATATGTACAATATCATCCAAATTCATACAAAACCTTTTTAGCAGGAAGTTTGAGAGAGCTGAAAGTTATGGTCAGTGGTATCAAATCATTATGTAGGAAACACCAGAATTTCCCAGATCATCAGGAACTCAGACTCAAGCAACTCTGATATTGCAATGTCACCTAAATTCTTTAGAATACCAGTCAAATAATTCTTATCAGATTACTGTATCTGTGCTGAAGGGCAGACCCCAGGAAGCACAGAAGGCATGTGGCTCTGCTTACATAGCACTGTATGCCCATATGATTTGGCAATGTCAGGTGCGAGGGAGAACTAACCTACATATTTTCACTCTTCATTGGTTGAGAGAGGCTGTGCCACCTTTGCTTTCCTAGCCCCAAAATGCAGCATCACCTGAACACATGATCCTTCCTGGATACCTCTTCCAGCTTCCACAGTATGAAGATGCTTATTCTCTTCTCCTTCTCTTATTGCACCTAGCAATATTATGTATGAGCCTGGTCCAAACCTTCAAATATTTTCTTCCAGATATATATTTGGACTAAGTAACTATGATCAAGTTCGATATTTTTAGCAAAATTATAAGCAGAATCTGAACTTCCATTAAAAACTTCTTTCTCTGAGGAGAAAGGACGGACTGTGAAGCAAGTTCTCTTTCCACTTGAGGTTTTTTTTTTTTGGCACTATTAAGAGATTAAGCAGAACTGAATCCTTGAATAAATAATGAATTTGTACATACATATATCTGGAGCTGACATTTGGAAAAAGCAGAAAAATATTATTTCAGCATGAAACTTATTTTAAAGATCTTTCTAAAAGAAAATATGGGGTTGTAAATTGTAATTAGGCAATATGTTTACAGGAGGACAGCCAAATGTTTTTTTGATGTCTTTTATTTTGTCTTTTTGAGAGAGGTTTTACATAAGATTATGATTTTTTTTTTTAATTAAAAGTTACTTTTAAACCACATTGAACTATAATGTAATGTCCTGTATAGCACACATTCCATTTGATTTGAAATTACTGTAGTATGAACGCCTTTATTCTGTATTGCTCCTTATATTCATAGATATCAAAGTAAGTTATTAAGAGAAATATTAACATTTTATTAATATTGTTTGAGAAGTGCTGATGGTTCAATAACTTACTCAAGAGGAGTATTCTTATTCTTGTGTGCTACATACCAGAACTTTCTACTCATCCCTGGATTTTGAGCCCAAAAGGAACTCCTTAAATGTCTGCATCTTTCTCTTATTGTTATGATTGCATACTCAGCATTGTAGTACCTGAGCAGATTTATGTTATTTAGAAATACAACAATCCTCCAGAAGATAGTTCTGAGGCAATAATCCCATTTGTAGCCTGGGACACAGATTATTTACTTATCGAAGCATCCAATGTGGAAAATCAATGACAAAACTGGAACAAACTTTTTTTTCCTGCAGTTCTTTGAAGTTATTTGTCTAACAGCAAACAGCTGCTTTCTGAGATACGTCTGTTTGTTTCTCAGGTTCTTATTTTCTCAGTACTGAACAACATTAGGTAAAACCATGCACATGAGTAGCAGCATATTGGAAATTGTAGCATTATCATAGTTGTGTATAGATTAGACAAAAGCATGATCATCACAGTAAATTCTAGATAAATTCATCTTGAGCATTTTAGAGCTTTTAACCTTAAACTATTAATTTATTGAAATAATGTAAAGAATAATACAATGTCAGCAGAGCAGATCATGTGTCAAGATGCTGAGCAGATGATGTGTCAAGATGCTAAGTCTCTCAGAAATACAGAGCAGCACATTTACCAACTCCTATATATTTTTACCTTTATGACCTTATCTGCAGGACTTTAGACAAAGAATGACTCAAGTAAAAAACTTGAGTCATCTTCAACAGGATCACCAAAATGTCAGAACAAGAACAAATAAAGGAAAGGAAAATAAAGTAATTTTTAATATGAAAATATTAGTAAAAATGCTGTAGTGCTGATTTAACCTAGTAGGAAGTCTGGCTATTTTGCAAAATTCATCCATATTAAAAGTGAATTCAACATTGGAGTGGACTTGGCAGAGCTGGGAAGATACAAAGAAACAGTAAATTGAGCATATAAAAATATACTCTGGTAATATGTACAGGGATGAAAGTTGCACACAAGAAATCCATACAATTCTGTCCACAAACTTTGAGAACGTCTATTAATCAGGATGGTTCAGATACATCTTGAAAATAAACTCTGTGCTTAGGCATATTTTCTACATTATTTTATATGAATGGAAAAATAAAACAGGATTAAACTTTTTTCTAATATGGTCCAGATTATCATGGTGTCAGTCAGCACACCTGCATATTCTAAAATGTATGCCCAAAAGATGTGTCTACTTTTTATTAGTTTAACACAAAAAATAATAGTGGATATATGACATGTCTGCAGAGTTATATGTATTGACCTCCATAGATGAGTACATATCACCTACAAAGCTTTTATAACTTTTTCCAGAGAAGAACATTGATCTTTTGTCAATGAAGTAAAAAAAAAAACCAAAAAAAAACCAAAAAAAAATTTAGAATTTTAATTTTCACCAGGAAGTTTAGAGACATTTTTTCACTTATTACACAGTCTGAGATCTGAAATCTTACTTCCAAAATGACCTATGAATTGTTCATGGTTTAAGCAGATATTACAGTCACAAGCAGATCAAGTGGGATTTAATTAACTTTTAATAATCGGCAACTTTAATAGTGAATGTTATAAAAATATTTGGGGAGAAAGTTTGGCTTCTATTTGCTTCTAAAGGACTAAGTGTACTTAGCTTCAACTCTTTTGATTTCAATGATGTTTTTAAATCTAAATTCTGATGTAAAGTAAGGATCTTTCTTTGTCTGGAAGTCAGAGGCAGATATTTATAAAATCATATTATATCAAAGTCTTTCTATTGTTAGAAATACATATACCATAATACCTAAAAGCTCATTGTGGTACATTCAGTGTAATTCAAAAGGTTCTTTCACTTGCTGCACATTGGCTTCAAACCATTGAAGCAACAGAAATTGCAGTGGTACAGAGATTACAGTGGTGCAAAAATTAAATATTTCCTCCAGAGGACTGAGGTAAAAAATCAGGAACTTTTCCCACCTTCTTAGAAATACATCATCATAATAACGCAAACCCAGCCACAGGAAAATTTCAGATAATGGAAAAGATGAGTTTCACAGAAGATAACCAGTTGGTAAGAAACTTCTCACCTTCTCCCATTTCTGCTCTTTCCTTAGGACTTTCCTTCTCCTTTTTATTTATACTAATTAAAAGTTGATTACTATGATTGAGAGAAGCAATAGAAAAGGGATTTCCAGACAACTGGAAAGCTGATGCCATTTGGTACAAGGAAGACAATTAGCAGACATGATACTTTCTCCTTTAGTTATGAAGGTTAAAACTTGCCAGCAGGCTCTGGTGTTTGTAGTCTTGTCCCATGAGTGGAAATTGATATTTCAAGATTAAGCTGTGTACTTTTTGAGTTTTATTTAACCGTCAACTAAAAGTTGGTGTAGAAATAAACAGTTAGAAACACTATAAAGTGTTGGTATCTGATTCTACCTTTCCTCAATATTACAATCAAGGGGATGTTGCAGCTACAGAAAGAAGTAAACAGGATTTTTTGTACATTTCTCTATATTGATCTCGACAATAGAAGACCATATTTATGTAGATCTGCCAATTTGCTTTATGAACGTGAACCAAAATAAATATATATAAGTATCATTTTACTCTCATTTTCTCATTAAATGGTTGAGCTTCCAGGTAGAAAAATCTTTCAGATCTGTACTAAGTATACAGCATCCCTTCTAGTGTTAGTTGTTCTTCTGCTCTGTTGACTGAATCATACCCTTTTTAAAGTCAA
This sequence comes from Taeniopygia guttata, assembly GCF_048771995.1. Lineage (NCBI taxonomy): Eukaryota > Metazoa > Chordata > Aves > Passeriformes > Estrildidae > Taeniopygia > Taeniopygia guttata. The sequence goes on along the minus strand of NC_133063.1, from coordinate 61,551,750 downwards.
ATGAAAAAGCTCGACAAACTGACAAACTTAGATTTCCTCCAATATTATCTCTGAGGATTGAGTAGAAATATTTTCATTAGTAATGACCAGAGATTAATATCCATTTGGAAGCATCACCACTACCCTAATAAATGTTCAAAATTTCTTTTTTTTCACAGAATCATGTAATAGGCCACATGGAAAATGGAGGGACAGGAATGCCCTGGGAAGATACATTTGTTTAAATTATGGTGAGGACTTGAAACCTTTTCCCATGGTTCACTGTTCTTTGTTTAAAACTGTGGTGCTAATCAACTGTGGTCCATTCCCCCCTTCTAGAAAGTTCAGTGTTCTATGTTTCTCCATTGGTTCCTGTTATATGTCACTTCTCCTCTATGTCCTCATTGGTCATCACCCCATCACTCCATCCTCACAACTCCTCTTGTCCTCTCTCCCACTGGTTTCCAGGTTTCCATGCCCCGCCTACCCTGCCCCTGTTATATACCCTGGATCCTTCCCTGTCTGAGATCTCTGTCACTGTGACCCTTCTACTTGCAGCCCTGAGCCTCGCTCATGCCCTTTTACCCTGCTGTCCCTGGACCCTCCTACCCTTTGGAGAATAGACAGCAGTTGGAACCTTATACAGAGTCTTTCTCATTCTTCTGGGTCACACAACTACACTACACCTGGCTGCCTGAGTGTCTGATGGTTGGTGGAGCTATCTGTCCTTTCCAGGAGACACTCTTGGGAAGGCGGCCACCTCCATCAACATCTGCTAGAGCGGCCACAGAATCACAGACTCACTTTGTGTTGGAAGTGATTTTAAAGATCTTCTGGTTCCAACATCTCCCCTGCAATGGGCAGGGACACCTTTCAATAGACCAGGTTGCTCAGAGCCTCATCTTAAATGGCCTTGAACACTTCTGGGGATGAAGTATCTACAACTTCTCTGGGCAACTCATTCTAGTCCCTGACTATTTTCAAATTAGAGATTTTCTCCCTAATATTTAACCTAAACCTATCCTCTTTCAGTTCAAAATTATTACCCCTGGTATCACTACATATATATTACCCCACTACATACTCTTGTGGAAAGACCACCTCCAGCTCTCTTGTAGGCTTTCTTCAGATCATCTGTATTAGATGGCTGAGAATCAGTTCTCAAAAGAATTCCTAAGCAGCACAGTAAGTTCCTCCTAGAAGCCCAGACAGATGAAAAAAAACTCAAAACAAAACAAAACAAAACAAAACAAAACCAAAAACAAAACCAAAACAAAAAACAACCACAAAAAACCAAAAACACAAAAACAAACAAACAAACAAACAAAAACCCAAAGAAAAACAATGGAAATATTTTTTTATATTCCTTTTTGGGAATAGGTTGCTTAAAGTAACAGAAAATTACTAATTCCTTTTTTCTATGACTAAGCAAGAGCCTAAATATTCACTTTCTCTGGACTTCACTGGACCAATGAAACAGCAGTCCATTTTTCCTACCCATCACAGCCATGTCTGCAGTTTCATGGTCACACATAAAAGTATCTGAAATATCTAAGGCTGAGTCACATTTCCTATCAACAGAATATTATAAACCAATAGGAAACGCAATCTAAATACCATCTCGATTGTATTGTTGCAAATTCTGTATATTGTATAGACTATAGTCAATAAAGAAAGCCAATATAGGTTCTAAACACTGTATTAACCGTGATATTAATGCCAAATGCCCTTCTGACAACTTTTAACGAGACAGTTGGGGGTTATGATCTCTGGGGATTCCAAGCTACATTCTGTCTTTTTTAGTACTTCCATTATTGTATTCCTTTCACTTTTCCCAGTGTATTCATCTTTTCCCCTTCTGAGAAGTGTTATTTAGAAGTTGGACATGAGATACTGATGCATTGACAATAAGAGTAAAGTTATTATAATGTTACAATGAAGGGACAGTCAAGAGCTGCCTCCTTTGATAATGGATCTGCTGTTTCCTTTGAATTTAGCACATGCCTCCAAACTTGTGATCTGGAAATTTTCAGGGACTCTGAGAACAATTCTGGTCTAAAGCACCTGAATTGCCCTGAATTGAAAATATTAATGTGGACTCAAGAAACCTTGGAGACACAGTTCTGGATATAAGATCCAGTTTGAAAACTATGTAGCAGTCTGTTTTCATTCTTAATATTTCTTTACTCAAGGTCAAACTGATGCTCAAAATAGTCTGTAATCCTATTAAGGCTAATATTAAATATTGTGAAGAAATAGTATGAGAGGTCACAGAAGACAGATGTAACATCAAAGTCTTTCCTATATACATATGCTTTTGAAGTAGATAAATCCAGATAAAATTTAGTACTTAAGCATATACAATTACTCCCTATGGGATGTAAATCTCCAGCATTTCCTTCTTTTAAATGCACACTGGAAATTCTTGTGCATTTGGTAAAACTCTTTAAGGCTGATACAACAATATTTTAGGATAGTTGACAGATAGAAGAATGATGAAGAAAAACAAAAGCAAGTTAGAAATTAACAAACACTTGCATCTTTTTTGAGGGTCCTTATATGTCCTGAAAGCCCCATTCCTAGTCTCTGGCTATGGAAACACCAAGTCTTTTTCTCCACCATTTGTGTTTGATGTATATACTCACTGCTGTGCAGTGGAAATTAAGGACTTAGACGTGAGACTTTATGGACTTAGATATGAGTCAGGTTCATATGAAAAGGAATGTTTTCATGTGCATATCTAGGGGTTGTGACCCATGAGAGCAGGAGATATGTGGATGAAGGCTATTTTGATTCTACTCTTCTTTATTTAAAGAGATTTCAAAGTTCATCTTGAATGTATAACTAGTTTTTTGATGTATTACCTCGTCTATCAACTTTACTATGTGCTATTCTAGGGAATGTGGCTTTTCTCATCTGTTTCTGATTTTATTGCACTCTGAGAAGAAAGCTGAACAGCTAACTCCCTGACTTCCTTTGAATGTTTGCTTGAAAGATTTTATTCATTCTATTTTATCATTTACCCATATAATTCAACTTTAAAAACCAACATGTCCTGTATTAATTATTGTTTTTCTTATTCTGTAAAACCCTGATGTTTGCAAAAGATACTGTAAATCAATAACAATATTACTTGGCACTCAAATGGTGCCAAGTAATAGTGCCAATAATGTACTTCACAATCATCCATCCCAATTAATTAATGATAATTACTGAGCCAATAGGAAAATGTCAATATTTTGTATTGAAGCAGAAGGAAATTTTTCTCATTTTGTCAGAAACCACATTACCAGTAGTAACACCATGTATGGAAAGTTTGTTCAGGAGAAACTCATGATCTTTCTGTTATCACTTACTACACAGTGAAAGCCTTGATGTATAACTTGAATATTGCCATTATGCCTCAGAATGAATACCTGTGTTTTGTATCCTGCAATTTGAGTGCAAAAGACATCTGAGAACTATCAAGGATCACTCTGCTATATATGCTTTAATATGCATTAAAACTATCACATGATACCCATAGTTCATTATTAGTTCTATATCACTGTACCAGATCTTGCAGATGATTTCTGCTTCTGTTTTCCTCTATTCCAGATAGTTTTGTTCATACTCTCCATTTATAGTTTTTCTTCCCACCCCCAGGAAAACTCACCATTACCAGTGGAAATGAATGAATTTAAATACTCCAGGGAAGGAAGCATAATATTCCAGTTAATGCACAGGAGTAGGAGGCAAAGGATCTGGATTCTGTTCCCAGTGCCAGTGCAAATCTCATATAATTTTAACACTTCATCTTCTACTCTTTCTACCTTACTTTCATTGCCAGTAAAAGAAGACAATAATCTTGTCATCCTAAACCCCTACATGTTTTAATAATAAATTTATTTTTTTTTTTTTTGGGGGGGGGGTTATTCTAATTCATGGCATAAATGGCGGCAGAAATGCATAGTGATGAATATTTATCCATGTTTACCAAACAAAAGAGAAAACCTCCATTTTGGTGTGATGGCAACATAGAAGATTTGTCTGAATAAAATATACCCCATTACTGAATAAATTGTATGTGGAAACTGTTCCTAATGGTAAGATTTGTGACTAGTGAAAATTTAACAAAATTGTTAATGACTAGTCAACGGCATAAATCAGAACAAATTTGAAATTCTATGAGTATCTCAGAAGAGCAGCTATTCTTCTGATATGTTGCTTTCAGTATAGTTGCCAATGAATTGTGGCATCCCACAAATTTCTAAACTGATATTTAGAAATTCATAAATTTCTAATCCTTACTTGAATGGTGAGGACACTCTTCAGAAAAGAAAGGAGTAAAACCTCTGAGGCAACCATCCTACGCTTACTTTCCTTGTCTGCTTCAGGAGACCTTTTTTTTGTTTGCTGCGTTTTGTGTTCTTTCTGTTTGGTTCAGGAGGGAGGTGGGGGGTGGAAGGGGTGCAGTTTATAACTGTTGCAATTCATTGCTTTCTTTTAAGGAAAAAAAAATATTGTATTTATTTACAGACCTCTTCATATACCTCTATTTTCATTCTGAAAATTAAGTGCCTTAAACAGCTATTGTGAGGTACTATTCAGAAAATTCCTGCATTAACCTACTGTGACTGCCTCCATTTCCAGAAAACAAAAGAAGAACCAGGCACTCCAGGCATTGGCTAACCAGCTCTTTTGCAGATGATGTTTTAAGTTAGTTTCCAGTGCCTAAGGGAGAAGACATGTTGAAAATAAATCTTCAGAAAACAGCTGGCTCCAGGTTTAACATTGTAATACCTCAAAGCAGTGGATGCCTGTTTAGAATGCACACTTACAGCACATTCCAGGCTAGGTTCATTTCAGTCCTGCACTACATTCCTATTTTAAGTATGTCCAGCATGTCAATTCACTAGCTTGCAGGCTTGCTGTGAGTAGTGATAGCGATTAATGCTGTCAAAGGAGCTCTGATCCCATCACGTCTAGCCAAACAGATGACAGATCTACAGCTAGCCCTGGAGGAAGGAAACTAAAAGCATCACATTTCGTGCGAGTGTGTTCTCCTAGTGTCCCACCCGCTGAGACAGACAGAATGTATTGAATGATTTGTACAACTTGATCCCTGCTTCAGAAAACCTTTCACACTCCAAAGGAGGCAATGATCACAATAGAAAGCAAATCCTGAATATAAAATATTATCACTATAAATTCCAGTGAGAGAGATTATTAAAATTTCCAGCTGTAGAAATTTAGCTATTAATCATTTCCAAATTAACCTTATGCCAGCTAAATTATTATGAGTTCTCCTCTAAATTAAATAGTTATTAGTTCCACACTCTTGATATAGACATCAGCATTCTCAAAAAAAAAAAAAAAAAAAAAAAAAAAAGAAAAAAGAAAAAAAGAAAAAAGAAAAAGAAAAGAAAAGAGAATAAAAAAAACCCCACCACTGGTTTCAATTTACAGAGGACTTTGCAGGGAAAAAAAATTCTCTTGCTTGATTACAAAAGAAAAGCCACTTCACAGTATAGTATCACAGTAATTGTAGCCATATATCATAACATGTCATAACTCTAGGACAAAGCTAAGCTGCCTTTCATCTGCAAAAAGCTAAGAATGCAGGCAGAGGCAGCTAAGTGGTGAGGTCATGGAATCTTTTCCCATATTCCACTAGAGAGCAGTATTCTTTTGTACAAAGCAGGTAGGTTATCATCTGAAAGGGAAGCTGTGGGGAATCTCTCTCACTGAAAGAAGATTCTGTGGTCATTTATAAGAGCTTTGTGATAGTTCTGTAGCATCATATGTTCAAAACTAATAGTAGATGAAATATCCACAGCAATGGTTTCTTATCTGTACTGCTTGATGTGGTTAGCTTTTCTGAAGGGATTTTTTGTTGTGAGTTGTTTTTTCAGAAAAAAAAATGCAGTTTTTAATAAGAATGAACTCCTGTGTATCTACAATTAATTAAGACTCTAACCATCTGCCTAATAATGGAGTTGTAAAAATGTAAAAATTAAGATGGTTATAATACAGGAAAAAATTGAACATCTTTAAATATACTAGATTTAAGAGCAAGTAAATGTGATGGTAAACTATTTGGGGCTAATAGATAGAAATGAAAATCCTTGCTGTTAAAAATCTAAAGAGGTATTTTAATGCTGCACTAAAAATATAACCCTACAGGCAATTTGCTAATACCTACTTTGCAGATAAATTGGCAATAGAAGACACAGAAAGAAGTCTCTGATTCAAAAATGCAGAATTTATAAATGCTTTCATTATACCAATATCTTTCTGACCTTATGTCCTGATCACATGTAAACAGAAACTGGAAAACAAACAGTTTTAGACTGTCTTAGTTGTTTGATAAGCATAAAACTCCTCAGCAAGCCATTTATTTTTCCCCTGAGAAGGAAATTATTATGTCTGCCAGGCAACTGGGTTCAATTCTGTTTTCAGGGCAAATCAGTTTTCTAGTGCCAATCAGCAACTGAAGTGTTTGTCCCCTTTTAAGGGATCACAGAACCATTTTTATCCAATTATGTTGAGGGGTTCTGCCCCCACCCCTGCATGCAATTGCTGCTTTTGGTTTTACACTGTCTTGAGCTCTAGTCACAGCCAACAAACATGTTGGGCTGGGGGCAAAGTGGGAGGGGAAAAAGTAGTATGATAAGATAGCAAAAGCAAATTCACTTTGGAGCAAATGTGCAAGTTTTGTGCATTTTAATGCAAGCAAGTCTGTGTTATTTTCACTCAGGTTTGGGATATTGATTTCTGTGCTTTGTGATTTGGTAATGGTTGTAGATCATGACAAACTAGATTTCTTTCCACAAACATCTCAAGCTCCCACAGAGAAAACAAACTAACACAAGATTGAAAGATCAGAAAAAGATAAGTTTTAAATGCATGATAACAGAAAATTTAGTATTTGAGCAAAGTCAGGAGGGAACAAAGCCAGTATCTCCCTCAGTACCCACCAGCTTGACAGGTGGTTAGATCAGGACTCTTGAGTCCCACATTGAATTGCACTTACTAAAACCACTTTCCATATTTACTAGGTCCCTCCAGGTATGAAAATGTTCTCCAGATGTGGAGACATATTAGTAAGTTCCCAAACTTCTCATAAATTCTCTCCTTAAATGTACTCTGATACTCACCAGGACTATGTAAATAAGTCTGGATTCCAAGTAAATATGGCATTCACAGTGAGGGTAAAAACCTGTGTGAGCATTTGAAGCAATAGATAACAAATAAAAATGTAAATTTATGGGACAGAGCTCACCACTAAAACACATTTACATGAGAATAACACTGGAAAAGTAAGGATCAACAAAAAAAAAAAAAAGAAAATATGTAAAATTTAATTTTGGTGATCAATTTTTTTCCTATATTCTATAATATATATATATATCTCCTATATTTCTGATATTACAGTACTTTGCTAGCCTGTGCAGTCCAAGGGTATGGAATAAAAGAGATGGGATGGGAAGGGTCTGTCCAAACATAAACAATATATTTCCATTGTTTTAAGGACAACTGAGAACATTTCCTTTTCCTTTAGAACGTCTGTTATAGAGGTTTCTGACTTGCAATACCAGTACTTCACAAAAATAGAGGACAGTAGGCACCTTTTGGAAACCGATTTTTTTTTTTCATTAAAAATACAAGAGTACAACTTATCCCACTAATGATGATAAATCACTGGTAACTTAAACTACTGGCAATTTTATAAAAATGTTGTACTGCTTTAGCCAAGAGTCTGATATGTGAGCCTTTGTATTAATGATGCAAGCCTGAAAACTCAGTGGTCTGCTTGGATCAAGACCAGTTGCTTGCTCCACAGTTTTGTAAATCAACTTTTAACTACAAAGACAGACAAATAATTTTTGTTAGTGCTGGCATCCACCTTGCTCAAGTGGTAGGGAAGAAATGAGACTGCAGAAGAAATGAAGGTAATTTTTTGGAGTATAGTAAGGCCTCTTGCTTAACAAACTAAATTGACTGTACCCTCATGTAAGTTTGCAGTCCTTCTCAATATAATGTTGCTCAGGTTAGAGGAAGAACGTCTGGAGCACAGGATCAGCCTAGGTCTCTGAGTACTAAAGCTTACTTCATAGGATTTTCTATAAGATTCTGTCTCATGCATGTTTTGTTTGTTTGGATTGTCTGCTTAAAAAAATATATTGCTCTTCATGAGTTTTGATTCCTTAAAACTACCACCGAAAATAGCTGTTTATATTCATTATTCCTTAAAATGAATCTGGTGTGAAGATACCTGGAAAAAATTTAAAATATATGAAACCATAGTAATACTTCATGTCATATATAAAAGAAATTTGTATATTCTAATTCAGTGTTAAACTAAACTTATAAAAACTTCTACAACCTACAGGCCTCTCAGTCTCACTTCAGTGCCCAGTAAGGTTATGGAGAAGATTATTCTGGGGGTACTGAAAAACACCTGAAGGGCAACACAGTAACTGGTCAGAACCAGCACAGCTTCATGATAGGAAAATCCTGCTTATCAAATCTGATTTCCTTTTATGACAAGGTAACCCACCCAGTTGATCAAGGAAGCCAGTTGGATCTCTTTGGATTTTAATATCACTGTCTTGCACAGGATCCTTCTGGACCTAATGTGCAGCCCACAGCTGGACAAACACATCATGGGATGTGTTGCTGTGAGCAGCTGGTCACAGTTCAGGCAGAAAGGGTTACAGGGAGTGGGGTGACATCAGACTGGTGACATGTCATTAGTGGGGTTCCACAGGGCCCCATCCTCAGCCCTCTGCTCTTCAACATCTTCATAAATTACTTTGATGTAGGACTGGAAGACATACTGAGTTCACAAATGATACAAAACTGGGAGGATCTGTTGACACCCTGGAGGGCAAGGAGGCCCTGCAGAGAGGCCTTGACAAATCAGGGATTTGGGCAATCACCAACCACATTAAGTTCAACAGGGGAAAGTGCCAGATCCTGCATCTGGGATGGGGCAACCCTGGATGTATGGAGAGACTGGGAATGAGATGCTGTAAGCAGGGCCATGGAAAGGCACCTGGGGGTCCTGGCAAGTTGCACATGGGTCAGCAGTGCACTGGCAGCCAGGAGGGCCAACCCTGTCCTGGGGGGCATCAGGCACAGCTTCACCAGCCAGGCAAGGGAGGGGATTGTCCCGCTCTGCTGTGTACTGGAGTGTCCACCTCAAGTCCTTTGTGCAGTTTTTGGCACTGCAATATAAAAAAAAAAAAAGGCATTAAACTCTTAGAAAGTATCCCAAAGTAGGCTACCAAGATGATGAAGGGCCCTGGGGAAAGCTGTATGAAGACTGGCTGAGGCCCCTTAGTCTGTTCAGCCTGGAGGAGACTAAGGACCGTCCTCACTTCAGTTACAACTTCCTCATGAAAGGAAGAGGAGGGGCAGGCACTGATCTGAGGGAATGACCTGAAGTTGTGCCAGTGGGAGGTGTAGGTTGAGTATTACGAAGAAGGTTCTTCGCTGAGAGGGTGTCTGGGCTCCCCAGGAAAGTGGTCAGAGCATCAGCCTGACAGACTTCAAGAAGAGTTTGGACAATTGGCACATGGATGATTCCTGGGGATGGGGCTGTACTGGACCAGGAGTTGGACTTGATGGTCTTTTTGGGTTCCCTTCCAACTCAGCATATTCTGTGATTCTGTGTTTTAAAGTAACTAATGTATTTTAAAATAGACATATTTTTAAGTATCCTAAGTTTTTACACTCCTGCAATATGATTTCTCAATAAGCATGATACCTGTTCAAAAAATGAAAAAATGCTGGCACACAGTAGGCAAATGTAGCAGCATCAGAATGAGACATGCACATGCTATCCATGGCACAAAATGCTTAGACGCTTCTATTAGGAATTTTTGCCTTTAATATGATCAAAATTAATGAGAGCTAGCCCTATTAGGAGTAAAGCACAGCTTTAGAGTAAGGCCAGAGAAGAATATAATTTAAACATAAAGGGGGCAAGCATCTCTTACCAATAAAATATCATTTGAAATGCAATAGGATGTGAATGAATTCTGACAGGCAAGGATGTCCAGCTGGAATAAACATGCACTGAGTGGGCCATGACCAAGTTGAATTGAAGTTTGTAGTTACAAGCTCAGTCAGCTGAAAAGGGAAACTGGAGATGGAAGCCTGATGAGCAGGCAGCAGAGCACGCCTAAGAGGTCAATAGAAAGATAAGGCAGGGTTTGCAGTGGGACCCTTTATCAGTCTATATGGATAGTACCAATCAATTACTGCAATCCCTGTCTACAGAAGCATGCAGAACATAACAAAATTCTGTGCGGGCCTTTTAATTCCCTATTTGTAACTTATCATTACAGAATGAGAATTTTGGGGGATAGACTATATAGGAATACTGTCACCTGCTCACACAAATTACCCTGCTCTGGTCAAAGTTAATTCAACTCCACAGCTTTATGACACATAACTAAGTCAATAATAAGTAACAAGATTTTTTTACCATTGCACTAGATAAAAAATGGTGATTCAGTCAATAGAGTGAATAATTTATTTCATGGGGCAATGGACAGATTTTTCCTGTGCAGGTGCATCTCTTATTCGCCTTCGTTTTTTAAGAAGAAATCCAGCTTATTTTGTATTCTTAGGTTAGGTGTGTTTATAGCTGTCAGGTCAACACAGAAAGAAAAATAACTTAGCAAGCAGTGTGACAGAGAATAGAAACTAATTGAATAGTAATACCAAGAGCTTGTTGGAACAGTATCTTGATTGTTAAGTAGCAAGTCTCAAAAATTTCAGGTTAAGGAGGGCAAAAAGAGCAACAGTCTTATTGCTTTTAGGAAATTAAACATAAATTTAATTTATGTTTAATTAATTAAACAAATTTAAATTTGATCACTTAGCAATGAAATTGTCCTTTTCTTGCAGATGGTGTGAGGCCAAGATTACAAAGCCGTAAAAATGAGATGAGAAAGAAAGGATGATTGCCAGTCTGACATCAAGTAGTTAACCACTTATCATTCTAAGGATTCCCTTGTTTTTCAGAGGTTATTTTAAAACTGGTTCCAGGATCTTCATTCCGTACTTCCCAATGATATGTAATTCTGAACCTGTGCAGCTGCAACAGCTAAAGGACAGCATGCAGAATACAACTCATTCAAGGGTGGCTAATTTTGCAATTCAGGCCCATAACCACAGATGCAAATTTTATAGGATATCACTTTTGTTAGCCTCTTAAATACAATTACACAAATGAAGTGCCCATGTCTCCTTTCCATATTAAATGATTTCTTAATGTTTATTTGAGCAAGGCAGCAAAATTGATTTTAAACATGCCAAAATTTTGTGCAAGAGAGAAATTTATATTGGTAGTAGCAACAGGCATAGCAAATTTCTCAGAAAAATTATTTTTTAAAAAAAGCATGATTTAATTTGAACTTTCATATCTGAGTAAAACTTTGGTTAAAATGCACTTTTAAAATTGAGATACAATTGTGTGAGGACTGTATTGACCATGCAGCACTGTTACTGTTGCTGTCATTTGTTAATTAAGTGTTGAAACATTTGGAAAAAGATACTTCTAATAAATCCTGTTTGCCCTCCAGTGGGGGAAAAAGCGTAACTAGTTTTATACCTCTGTGTTTACTGTGCATGTTAAAATACTAAACTTTCAGTAAGCTATCTGTAAGGATTAAAAATAAATACAAATCCTTGCTTAGATCATGGAAAAAAACTCAGAAATATCTGTACAGTATATTCTCTCAATTAACTGAAACATTGCAGTTCCCGTGCACTGCAGTTCACCTTATCCTCTGCTGTAACTTTGTGTTACCATGTATACTACAGAAAAATAGAACAACTAGATCAATAAGCTAGTAAATTAATAAAAAGTAGAAAGAGGATTAAAAATTTAATTAACTAATCTTGTTTATAGAACTTTCACCCCCAAAACATTTTATTTTCGTATTTAAGAAGCTGATGCAGATACAGTAGTGAAAACTGAGGTAAAAAAACAACTTTAATTGGATGTGGTGTTTGGAAAAAAAAAATCTCAATCCTAAAAACTCTGCCCCCACAAAAAAGAAAAAATCACATAACGACAATAAAAAAATTAGCTTCACCCTTTCCCTTCACCTTTCCTCCACCTCTGATATTACATTTGCATAGACAGATCTAAAAAAAAAAAAATAAAAACTATTCTTTTCTGGAAAATAAGTAGAAGATAGTTTGGTAATGCATTAGAAATTTTAGATTGATAGGTGTGCAACTCTCCCATGGATGTCAGGAAAAGACTTGGTATAGTCAGGAAAAGAACTCTATTCATATATGCAGGTATAAATCATATATATGGATCAATGTATCAAATGTAGTAATTGATGCTGTACATATTAGAAACAATATTTTATCTAACAGAAACTCTTCACTGCAATTTTTGTTCTAATATGGGTAATTTTTAGTTAGAGGTTATTCACATTTCTTCAGTTATAGTACAGACACAATCAAGAAATTGTGTCATTGTTAGAAGTTATAGTTAAGTCATGTTCATGATCTCTTTCTGACCTTGAGCTGAACACTCTACTCCTAACATAGGTAAAGTCATAGGCAAAACAAATTATGACTTCACATATGAAGTCATGGGTTCTGAACTGACTGTTATCACTCAAATGCAAGAACCTGAGCTTATAAAAAATGACTTCATGAAATCAACAGTAGCCTAAAAAAAAAAAAAAAAAATCAGGGAATTATTGGGAAAATAAGAAAGAAAATATTATCAGAAAACATCGCTACATCATCATGTAAGTTTGCACTTCCTTGAATTTTATTCATTATTTTGGTCAGTTTTAAATACTGACCTGCTACATTGTGCTTAAGAACTTCAATGGGCTGAAGATGAAAGATGCATTTTAGGAGAAAGAAGCATATAAGCCAGCCATAGTAAAACTCCTCCCTACACGAACAGATAGTAATAGTCACAGGTAGAGTCAAGTCTGTCTTGAATAGGTCAGGCTGCTCTTATCTCCTGAACAAAAGACATTGCCTACAAAATAGAGCTGTTGATCAAAATAAAGAACACATGAGATAAAGAACAAGAAAGTTACATTGCAGAAGAATCTCAGAGGGAAACAAAACTTTGCATAAATCTGTGAGCAAAGTAGCAAAATACTGGTGAGCCTGAAACACTTCTAGAAAGCTTTTTTCTGTTATGGCTCTATTATTGCATGATATATTCACAGACTCATGCAAATAAAATATGTTACTGGGTTTTTTAGATGAAGGTCAGAGTTATTTTATTTGTTTAGTTTATTTTTTTAGCTGCACAGAATAATTTTCTGTGATATGTTTGAGAGCCAGAAGTACAGCCTTCTTGTGAGAGATGAATAAAAACTGGGTGGTACTCGAAAAACACCACATCTTTGCTCCTACTGTTCAGTAGATATTGATGATAGAGGAGGACATTTCAAACAGATAAAGCTGCAATAGTGCTTTTAAATTTGTCCCTGGTTATATGCTCATCTGGAGCCATTGTTGAAGATACAAAATCAGATAAATGCCTCATTCAGGACAAAATTACTACTATAAGAAGACAGCTCTGAAAGAAATACATTTCAAAAGCCTAAAGAGTAATTTTAAATAAAACAAATTATTTTTGTGCTGGCTTTTTCTCTTTTTTTTTTTCTTTTTTTTTTTTTTTAATTTTTTTCCTTAAGGGAAAGAAATATAAGATTTTTGAAAATACTGTAAAACTCTTACAGTTAAATATATTTTTTTCACTTCTGCCTTCTGTTACTGACAAAAGAAAGAGAAACAAAACATATTCTCTTCTGTTATAAGCCCATGCATTCTAAATGCTCATTAATCACATAGGTCAATCTGTTCTTTTTTCTCATTTTTATTTTTCTATCTGAATTAAATTTTAATTTTTGAAGGAAAATTCTTTTATAGGTATTGTAGTTGTCTTAAGATAATTGTCTCTTACCTCCCTTGCATGAGGGATATTTTTAGTAAGAAAAATATATTTCTAAAACTAATAATATATACATTGTCATCAATAAAAACTGTAGAATTTTTAATCTATAATATATACATACTTAAGAAAATTATATTTGAGATTTTTTTTTTAATGTCATCTTTTCTTAATAATAAACCTTCCACTGTGTCAAGCTTTTCATACTGTTGAAATTCATTATTGGGTAACTCTACATCAAGAAAAAAAATAAAAGAATTAAACATATTTCCCTCCTGCTTAATGATGATATCCAGCATGACAGAAAGTATAAAAAAAGAAATATTAAAAAACAAGGATATGTGCCTGAATGGTTGAAGGTGTAAAGGAAATAGAGTGAACATTGCCATGACTGAACTGCAAAAACCCATTTATCTCCAGCCCTCCCAAAATGCAGCAACCAATTCCTTTGTGGCAATAATCTGTTTTTCTCTGGGATTCAACTAGCAAACTTTGCAGAAATACTTGCCCATCTATAGACCACTGAGGTATTTCATTTATTCTGAGTAATATGAGCACTGAAAGAATTTATACCAGCAATTTCAAAGAAATTATCCAAAAATTTCAGTCATAATGTAGTAAAATTGTGCTGAAGAGCAAACAGATCTGCAGTAACATTGTGGATTAAACAGCTTAATAGGTAAAGAGAAAGCTGTGCACAAAAACAAAGGACAGCAAGGAATTAATTCATCACTTCCCAGGTAGGTATAAGACCCAAAAAACCTTGCTCAAAGAGACTTTTAGAAGGGTTTACAGCTGTTCAGGCATTCTTTTTAGATGCACAGGGGAAACAGTGACAAGATAGTCTCAAGATGTGAAAACAACATAGCAAACCTTTACAGGCAACTTTGGAAAATCAGAGGACTTAAACAAAACTGCAGAGCAGCATTCAATCAACAGAACACTGCCCTGCCCCACCCCGCCCCGCCCTGCCCCGCCCTGCCCCACCCTGCCCCACCCTGCCCCGCCCTGCCCTGCCCCTCCCTGCCCCGCCCTGCCCTGCCCTGCCCCACCCTGCCCCACCCTGCCCCACCCTGCCCCACCCTGCCCTGCCCCACCCTGCCTTGCCCCACCCCACCCTGCCCCACCCTGCCCTGCCCCACCCTGTCCCGCCCTGCCCCGCCCTGCCCTGCCCGCGCACAGCCAGCACTGCCGCACACCCGGCCTCACCGTCTGTCCCAGCAGGCATTCAGCCATGTCCAAGAAAACAGGTCTCCATCACGCCCAATGGTTACTTGGGGAGACAAATGTCATCCCAAACGTCGCTGTTACTCCTTTCCCTCAGCTTTTACTGCCCAGCAGAGTTCCAGAAGGCATGGCCATGATGAGCCCAAACACCAATCACCTGTCTCAGCTGTAGTCCAGGGCAGCATGAGGAGCAGAAAAGGTCTTGATACTGGACAAGCTTCTCTATGCTATGATTAAAGTACCCCTGAGTTAAGAGCAGATATAGAACACAGCACCATGTGGTTTGCTCTGAGGAAAGTCAACTAAATCCTACACAAAATAGCACAGCTAAAGTTCCTCAAAACAGGTTTTGAAAAATGTATTTTATTCTTCACGTGTGACAGTTATCTTAAATAAAATTGTATTTTTCTGTTTTTATATAGAATGTTAGGTGTTTCAATTTGACTCTTTTAGGTACTAAATAATGGAGAAAGAAACTGCATAAAATGGAGAGTAAACGAAATTATTATTTTAGTAAAAATCACAACATAACTATGCATTTTTGATGTTTTCTTGTCTTCTTTGATGCTGAGAATGGAAACACTCTGGATTTGGCTGTGTACAAGCTAAGTGTTTGAGATTTTATCTTTTGTTACTAAAAGGATGAAAGTGAAAATGTACACCAGTGCACACACACAAAATATTTTCCTTTATTTACTTTTCATTATATGTTTATTATACTAAATTTAGTTAGCCAAGGAACATTAGAACTATTTCCAGTTGTGATTAGAGCTGAGATAGATTAAAGACACTTAATTCTAAAAGGCTCTTTTACATATATATATCCCTTCAGTTGAGCTCTTTTTGGGATGTAGACAAAACTATATGCCAGAAAATTTATTAATATCATAGTATCAATATTAATTAATCTCAAAACACCTACACATCCATGTTGGTCCTTAAATTGATCATTTGTGTATGAGGTCATTTTAGACCAGCAGGACAACTTCTGTTTCCACAAGTCACTACATAGATCATATTATTGTGCACATGTGTAACTTATTCCTGGAAGCTATTTCAAAGACTATTCAACAAATATATTTTTTTACACATTGGTATTTCCAAGACCAGAGAAGGAGTTCACACCATTTAGCAGCATCTTTCTTTAAATATTAGTGTATTTCTTACACTTGCATGTTTCTAATTTATGAAATTTTTTTGACACTATCATTACTTCCCTAAAACTACAGCAAACAATATAAATATTCTTACCAGAACACATTTTTGTATCTATTCAATATACACATACACACACATCCTCTAAAAAGTGTATTTGGTTTGAAAGCTGTCAGCTCATTGTGACTACATAAGATTATAGCAGCTAGCTAGAAGAGATATAGATTTATTAATATTTCAGTCCTGGTTTGCATTTTCATTCAACTTGAAAAACTTATTTGCTATCTAAGATACATAAGAGTAATAAGATATAAAATTTCAATTAGATTCCATAGAGTGTTGTGTTTTATTTTGAGGTGTATTAGTGGTTTAGGGTTGTTTTTTTTTTTTTTGTTCTGTTTTGCTTTTGTTTTGTTTTGTTTTGTTTTGTTTTTAATTATTAGCTATGATGCTTTTTGAGCAAACAAACTATCACACAAAAATATATTAAAAATATATTTAACAATTAAACAATTTAAATAATCCTCTGAGAACCTCTATAATTTTCAACATCAACTTTACCTTGTAAATTATTACAATTTTTATGTATATCTCTCAATTCCAAGCACAATGGGAGATCTGCCTAGCTTGGCTAACCTAGGATATATGCAATTAGGTAAGACACAGAGTGATACTCGTGCTGAGTAGCCAATTTACTTCTCCTGTTGTGTTAATAATCCTCACATAATTATAAAGTAGTGAGTCATAGTAGTTCTACTTCAATGCATGGAGAATACCAGTTACCTGCTTAATGTACTATTACCATGAAACAAATTCCAGAGATTTACAACCTTGTTTACTGCTTTCCCATCCTACACAATAATTGAAAAGGATTCAATTCTTCAATGAAAATAAAATACACAATAATAATACAGATTTTACTTGCTACCAAGGTAACAAATATTCCCTTTACAATAACTTCATATATTTTATCTTGTATGGAATTTTTATTACAGATTTTAATAAGCATGGCTGTAAATCAGGTACATTTGGCATGATGGCCTCAACATGAACTTTTTAAAGCTAGGGTTTGTAGTAAGGAGCTACACAGCTTGTCCATAGTAATGAAATTGTGTCAGGAAACACATAAACTGAAGGAACACTTTTTCTCTCTTTCATATCCTATACCTAATCATTGCCTGTTGAAGTAAGCAGTATTTTTTTCTACAAAGTGGTGTGGTGCTAGGTTCTCAGAATTTTCTGTGAAACTCCTGAAATATCTGGAATAAGGCAGACCAGTGGATCAAATAGTCTTGAATTTTAAAAACATTAGTACCCTGCCTCTAGATCTGATGAGCAAGTCAGTAGAATTATTAAGATTTAACTATTAAGTTTTCCAGAAATATTTTATATATAAGTGAGTAGCCCTTTCCAACAGAACAAAAGGCTATGGTGCAAACAGTTTAATGTAATTCTAATTAGTATTTAAATTTTTATTCATTTAATTATTATAATAACAATTCCAAATCCTAGGAAAAAAGAATTTAAAAATGTAAAAATTTTGAAAAGGTAAAATAATAACTTACTTGGGTGTTTTAAGTCAGTCTCTGAATATAGGTGAAGGATGTGTACCAGGTCAATATTTCACTGGATTATAGTGTAGCTTTCCCACATCCAGAAGAACAAGCATCTTGGAAGTTTTTTTACATTATATTTAGTCTGGTTTTCTCTGTTGTGTTATTTAATAGAAACGAAACTCCCAGATAATTAACTCACTCTTTAGTGTGTCATATGAGTATTAGTTTTTTCTAGCAACGTCCCTGCATTAGCAAGGAGCTAGACAAGATGGCTTCCAGATGTCCCTTCCAACCTTGAAAATTCTATGTGATTCTGTGAATTTGACATTAATTTCAAGAAAAATATATGTGTAGACAAAACAATTTAGAGAGATACTCTTTTTTTAAGTAATGACTATTACTGCAGAACTAAATTTATTTTAATTAGTTGCCAAATCACTGCATTCTAAGTTTAAATAGTAAGTTTTACCAGATAAAAAAGTTAAAAGTTTTAAGGAATTCTCCACACCAAAACAACACATCAAATAGGTCTACAGACAGAAACCCATTTCAAAAGAGACATGATTTCTAAAAAAATGATGAGGTTGTTTGCAGGAATAGTTTATGATTCAAATTAAACATTTCAAAGGAATTCAGAGTGGGCAGTCAAGCCTTTAAAACTGTCTAGAGGTAACAACTGAAGATTTCCATTTCAAAGACAGTATACATTAGGGTCAGAATAAACTTAGGCACACAGAACACAAATTGAAATTTAAAAGTCAGTGAACAATTTACACAGGTTTAATAAAAGCTATTCATATAATCCCATAGCCATAATCCTTTGCAATCCTGACTAAAGACTCCAGATTTTTTACTGCACACATAACTTCATAATTAAAACATGTTTAAAAACGTAAAAGTGATGCCAAAAGCCAAGTATTCAAATTATAACAAATCTTACACTTGCAGTTGCCTATGAAATCTCAATGGAACATAAATTCTGTAAATGGACTTGGATGTATGTACATGGAACATACGGGAAAGCAAGATCACAAAGACCTGAGTTAGGAAATGTTAGTATTTTCTAACAGCTGAGCACTTCTGTTATCTAAATGCCAATCACTTACTATAGTTATTTTCCATTCATTTTCCTCCTTTACAAAAAATGAAAACAGAGGAAAGAATTTACTGTGAGACATCAGGATCTAACACTGTTATGTGGCTACTGTAGAAAATGTTAATTCTCAAGGAGATATGACAATCTCTTCTGTGTCAGAGGGATACATACTTGCTCTCACTCTTAGCCAGTCATTCTTCTTTACCTGAACAATGAAAGAAAATTCTTGCATCTCTAGTGTTGCTAGAGAGTGGTGGGAAATTAAATCTGGGAGCAAGGTCTTTCTTTGCACAGAATGTTTCAACTGCTGTCATGGTCTCCTCAATGCATCATACTAGGTCTGGTTAGCCTAAAAATGGTCACATTCCCTTAAATTATATAAAGGTCTGTTCAAGGCAATTTCCTTTTTCTTTTAGAGTTTTTTTCTTTTTCCTCAAGATTTTTTAATATTTTCTAAGTAAGCATATATTCAGGATAAAAAATAAAAAATTAGGAGCTGAGACAGATGTGTTACAACTGAGATGCAAAGACATAAAGTCATTAAGAACTTGATGTTTCCTTCCTCAAGAGCTTTCCTTGATGGTATTAGTTGCACTAACAGACCATCCTAAGTTGCACTACAGACCATCTCAAGATTTGAGTCAACATAGTTGCCTTTGTCACCATTGATGAAAACACATATTTACTCCTCCAAAAAGAAACATTTGATCATTACATCTGGATAAAAACAGGACCTTGGAGCAAGGTGTTCTGCATAGGTCATTCTCACTAGGGCAGTTATTTTCTCAGGATGAGAAGTCAGTGGACTCCAAAGATGATACTGATGTTTAGGATATGTATGGTAAATATCCAACATAAAACTACCTGTATAAAGGTATTGTAATGCAATAAGATCCAAAGCTTTTATGTGTATGTGTGTGTCCACTTGGGCACAACTTATTTAGTAAAAGAAACCAAATTAAACTAAAAATCAAAACAAAATGAAACAAAAACACACACAAAAAAAAAGCCAAATGCAACACCAAAAAAAAAAAAGCCGAAACAAGAAAAACCCAACTAAACCACTGCCGAAAACATCAACCAAAAAAACCCCAAAAAACCTACAAAACAAAACAAAACAAACCCACCCAAAATTAAAGAGAACTATGTAGCAGATGATAAAACAGAAATAGAGCTAAAGTTTGTTTTTAAATCCTATCTTTAAGCAATACATGTTGCACCAAACATTTCAAAGGCTTGATAGGAGGTATATGCCAGATAATTTATAGAAAAGGGATTAGTTTTTACTTTCATATTTACAGCTAAAGACTTTATCTGGCTGTTCTTGAGCATATTATTTTCAGTTTTTAAAAGCCTTGTTTCAAAAAGAGACAAAATACAAGGATGAGAACAACAATACTGCACTAGAATCTACATCCAGCTAGGCATATAATCAATTTAAAAACATGCTATTTTCCCTGATTTTCCAAGGAAACTTCTTGTTGTGGATTTTCCTGAGTATTTGGTTTCAAACTGGACTTCAACTATCCTTTCTGATGGATCATTTAGAAGAATAATTAATAGTAGAGGCCATGGAAAAAGTATATAAACATTAAAGAAATTCAGTAATAATTTTCTGGTCCTGTATTCTCAGCTTCTAGCTCTACAGCAAAACCTATGCAAATAATATCACTGAGAGGAGAATAGGGAATTTCACTAAAAAAAGAATTTGACTAAATATTATTGTGATGTTCAAGGACTGAGCTAAACAAAATGATTTTGCATTACTTCAGAGTTCTGAATTAAGTTAAGTGTAGAGAAGGAGGTATAGACCTTCATTTGAAAGAGTGATGTGCAAAAATATAACTTGAGATAATAATGCAGAAAGTAGTCTAGGCAAGAAGTAGTAATATCAAAGACAAAGGATAATCAAGGAAAAAAGGTGAAGTTATAGAATTCCAGAATTCAGAAAGGGTGATCTCTTGCAGCTTAGTAAAAGAAAAGTGTTGATATGAAAGTGGCAAAAACAAAAGAGAAAGAAAAGGGCAGAAAAATTTGTCCCAATTACTGTTGATTAAAGGACATGAGAAAGGAAAGAAGTTTCATTCCTCACAAAGGTATAGAGAAAGAAGAATGCTTATGGCTGTTCCATAGTAAAGTAGAGAGACACTTTATGAAATATATATATTTACAGAAGTATACACCATATATATATACACAGTATGGGAGCTTACCTGCTGGAAAGCAGCTCTGAGGAGAAGGACCTGGGGATCCTGGTGGACAGCAAGCTGTCCATGAGCCAGCAGTGTGTCCTGGTGTCTAAGAAAGCCAGTGGTGCCCAGGGTACATTAGGAAGACCAGTGCCAGCACGTCGAGGGAGGTGATCCTGCTGGTCTACTCAGATGTAGTAAGGCCACATCTAGAGTGCTGTGCCCACTTCTGGGGTCCTCATTTGTTACTTTTGTTTGTTTCATTACATCCACAGAATGAGAGAACAGGATTAGAGCCTCAGTATATTTAGATATTTATACCTCTCCACATGGGGATGCATCATTTTTTTTTAAAGTACTTACAACAGGACAATTGATTCTATTAACATAGCTGTGTCTCAAGAATTTTCAATAAATGGAATCATATGGCACATAAAAATTCACATTTACCTTTTTTAATTTGCTTGTTCGGCTGAAATTGCCAGATAATTTTCCTGCAGTGAAATTGTCCCTTCTCCTATTGAGAGAATGTTGTCAAATATTACCTATAAAATTACTTGTTTAATAAAAAAAAACGATTTAAGTAAATGGTGGTAAAAGAAGATTTTTTTGCATTAGATATAAATAAAAATATCAGTAAGGATGTTGCTAATAAAAGAGTATATTCAATATTTTCCTAGCCAGAATATCTGATCATCTTAGCTGATACATTCTGAAGATTCTCCTCACCACTATCATTGTGTAAATTTTTGGTTTGAAGTAAATCAAACACAGAAGAAAATTTAGTATGTTAAGGTAATGCTATTCTCCCTGACTGCTTTTGAAGTCTCAGAGTACCAAAAAATACTGAAGATACCCTATTGAATTTTTGGCTTTTGAGATATATTTGACTCTTAGGATACACTTCATTTAATGTTTTTTGCTAGTTATATATTTATTGAGGGCACCAAAATAGGAAATCAAATCCAGAATTTTTAAACAAAGCATGCAATTAGACAAAAAACATGATTTTCACCTTTTATTTATTTAGTTAAATTCTTTTTGTCAGACTACTTACAGGAACTAAACTTGTCCTTTCAATTTACTTAAGTTAACTGAAAGTAAACTGTCTTTCATCTATTACTTCAAATATAAGGAATTATATTTTTCATTAATTTCTAATGAATGGTTCATGGTTCAACACTGCATAGAGAATATAAAGCCAAAGATATATGTGAGGAAGTATCTCTGGGATTAGATGTATTCTGCTGGCTGTATTATCAAGAAAGAAACAGCTCACACTGCTTGTTGCCTCAATATCCTGCAATAAATGAGTTTGCTGCCTCTTCTCATTCCCATACAGGACAACATTATTTACAATCCTTGAAAATTGTGACATTTTTTGCAAAAATTACCACACTTTTATGGTTGGTGGGGCTTTTTTGTTTGGTTTGGTTTTGTTGGTTTTTGGGGGTTTTTTTTATTTTTTCTAATAGTGAAAGCAAAATTAAATAAGTTTAGTGAAGGCAGATACTAGATATCTTTACCAACCCTGTGACCAAAATGCAGATTTTTCCAACCTCAGAATTTTCTAGAATCCCCAAAAGGCCAAAGAATACAATCCAGAGATAGGACAGCTAATGTCTATATTTTAAATGCCAAATTGAACCCTTTTCCCCTTTCCCTTACCTCCAAATAGTAATAGCATCGCAAAAAGAAAATACTGAAAACTTCAGTTTTAAGGTAAAAGGAAGGGATCCCTCAACAAACCATATAACAGCTATGTATGAACCCTGTTCTTTGAATCACAGTAAAATCAAACCATGTTTCAAAACTTGGTTCTTTTGTCTGATTTTATCTAAATGTAAAAAATCAGAGTGTGGGAAGGATGCCAAAATATATTGCAACTACGGTCTCTGATAACAGGAGGTAACCAGAAGAGAATGAATGGCTGTCACACTACAACTGTCAAGCCAATATGTAATTCTATTTTGGATGCTACTGTTTGGCAAAATATTTTGACTTGACATTTTCTCCTGCAGCATCAGGGACTTAGTTGAAAAGCTGGTATGTGTGTAATCTTGATGCTCATTATACTGAGCCTCATACGTGGCCTATTTGAAAAGCAATGAACTTTACAACGGGGGAAAAATCTATGGTCTTCTCATGGCAGTGGCATGACATTATAGCGTTTCTCTTTCTGTGTAGTAATGGGGCGTATTTAGCTGAGACTGAAACACAGATGAAGACTGTGCTGCCGTAAACCTTAACAAGCTGTAGAAGATAAGAGAGAAACCTGATGAGCTTCAGCAAGGGTGAATGTCAGCGGGGGATCCTGCACCTGGGCAGGAACAGCCCCAAGTGCCAGCACAGGCTGGGGCTGACCTCGTACAGAGCAGCTCTGTGGAAAAGGACCTGGGACTCCTGGTGGATCACAAGCTGTCCATGAGCCATCAGTGCCCTCATGGCCAGGAGGGCCCATGTCATCCTGGGGTGCACTGGGAAGAGTGTGGCCAGCAGGTCGAGGGAGGTGATCCTCCTGCTCTACTGAGCCCTGGTGAGGCCACAGCTGGAGTGCTGTGTCCAGTTCTGGGCTCCCCAGCACGAGAGAGACAAGGAGCTACTGGAGAGGGTCCAGTGGAGAGCCACGAGGATGGTCAGGGGTCTGGAGCTTCTCTCTCATGAGGAGAGACTCTGGGAGCTGGGCCTGGAGAAGACTGAGAGGGAGTCTCACCAATACAGAGAAACATTTCAGTGGTGAGTGTTAGGAGAAGGGTGCCAGACTTTTCAGTGGTGTCAAGTGACAGGATGAAGAGCAAAGGCCATGAAGTAAGACAAAAATTTTCATCTCTGGTGACCCTGCCTTGGCAGGGAAGGAAGGGTTGGATTGGATGATTTCCAGAGGCCCTTCCAAAGGGCCCTTCCTACAATTTTCTATTTCTGTGATTCTTCCTGCTTCTTATTGTTCAGGCAACAGTTACATTATCATTTAACACCAGTGATTTTCAGGCATGGGCAGGTTTGCTCAACAACCCTAGAGATCTCAAAGAATATATGGCATTATTTCAATGATGAAAAATGACAGGTTTTCTTTACAATCAATAATAAATTGATTTTGTAAAAATATTAGTCCTATTTTTGAGTAAAAACATTATTTCTGTTCCCCATTTTGATAATTAATTTTCTGCAAGAAGAAATGGCTAAATATCACCATTTGATTTTGCCATATATGTTCAGAAGCCTAGGATTTAACTAGGTTACTGATTTATCAAGTAATCATACAGGTATGTAGGATACAATCAATGGGACCTATGGAAATTACGTGTAAGTTATAGACTTATTAAAGGTAGGTACATTTTCAGAAACCTTGCTGATGTCTTGCTTTATGCATTTTTGAAAATATCTTAAGATATGGAATAAACTTTTAGTAGATGAATGAAGGCCATGGCATCAAAATTTATCAGTCACTAAAATTTAAAATGGAAAAGGAAAGGATGTTTAAATATACACAATCAGCAATAAATCAGAAATTATACTAAGCAACTAAGTTAAATTAATCTTTGGTCTTAAGTGGAATAAGAATATCATTAAGATAAATTGATGTATCTATGAAGAATAAAGACACATTAAATTGCATAAAACTTAAAAATGTAATAAAGTGCTTTGTATAATTTCAAAATTTGTGAATAAACAACTGTAGTGTTAACAACCAACTATTTTGTACTTTTGGTAGTTGCAGCCTTTTTCAGTACATGGAAATACTTCGCGATTGTCTTCCTTTGCATTTTTTTTTAATTTGTGTCAGCTCCCTAAAAAGTGATTTTTAGGGCCATGATTACATTGTAAACATTTGAGTGTTTATTGAAGTCATTAGAGCTATTTCTGTATATACAGGAAGTGTAGAACAACCTTGGAATACGGTGAAAGGCTTCAACATTTTTATTGCAGGATCCTGAATGTTTAATTCTAGATACTTGGTATCACGAAAAAACCCCATAGACAATATCAATAGGAAAAAAAAAAAAAAAAATAGGGAAATTTCTAGGGATATTTCTTGGGACCCTTTATTGTGGTAGGTTAATTTTGTATTACTTTGGATTTTTGCTCACTATTTTTATGACTGTCCTTAAAGTTTATCTTCAGAGAAGCTATTAAAGAATTTTGGCAGACATTCTTTAGTTGGTTTCTTAAAATAACTGAGGGTCTAGCAGTGACATAAATAAACAGTCAACTTGAATTCAGGGCTTTGGCTAGTCTTTCTTACCATCTGTAGTAATAAATCAATTTGATGGTGTGGATCACCCTGATGCATTCCTTCCTCTAATGCTGCTAACTTGGAAGGGCTGTTGTTTTACTGTTGAACTTTCATTTGCAATACTGGCCAGCTGTTTTACAAATCCAGATGTTTGAACAGAAAAGATAAACAGATGACCTTACAGATATAAAGAGTTTACAAAGAGCTTTAGTTTTTCCTCTGCATAGTTGATCTTCAGCATCAAAGCTGTGTATGTCTGAAATTGTATGGAGCTAAAAATATTGAGTTAAATCTGCCCAAAACGGGCATAAAAGCACATTTACTATAATTTACATTATTTTTCCAGTACCTTAAATGAGGCTTTAATTGCTACAAAAGAACTTATACAGGGCTTTGTATAGTTGGAGACATCCGTTTCTGAAACATGTTTCCTGCTTTCTTGCGGTTTACAATTACTATGGATGATACAGGTACAGGGTCATGTTCTGACCCTATTACTTTCACACCCATAAAAATTAAAATTAAAATACTCATGTATCATTGTTTTATGAAAATCCAAATCTCTGGATTTCTTTTTTTTTTTCTGTAAGAGGGTACACACACCTATTTTACTATGATTTAGGAAGCCTCAAGGACTGCCTTGGTATTATAAGGCTCAAAATTTCTGTGAAAGTATCTATCTGGTTGCATACACACAGCCATCTAAAGTGCAAACAGTGTAACAGTGTAACAATGATTGCATGCATTAAATCAGGTCTACCTCTGTACGTCATTTTCTACAAAATGTAATGTGTGTGGTGCATGACATTCCATCTTTCTCTTTTCCATTTAAGCATCTAAATGGCCACTAACTTTGTAGTATGTGAAAGTCTCAGAATGATCAATAGCTTCACTTCCCTAATGGTAAGTATTTGCATTATGTTTTTATAGCTTGGGAACCAAATATGGCTGTGGCAGAAATAATTTGTAGGCCTTATGTAAACCAAAAATGAGCTGCAGTGGGTAACTTGCTGCTGATGTTGATATGATTCTTCTATTGTGACTAGGAATTTTGTATGATTTATGAAGTAAGGGGGGGTTTCTATAGTTTATTGGCTTGTCCCTCAATCAAAACACTTAGACAAAAGCCAATGCTTTGGTATGAGTTTTAGACTTTAAAGAGCTCATGTTTATGTATGAGATGTATTATGCTCCATGGCAATAGAGGAGAAGATGAAGCTCTGTTTCTCCTTAGCCCTCACAGAAAAGAGACTATGAAAAGCCAGTGCAGAGAGAAGCTACTCAGGAAGCAATTCAGAATACAGATATTTTTTGGTTCTCTGGATCACTCTGTATAAGCAGAGCTTTGTACCCCAGTGGTAGAACACTAATTCATCACAGCTATGTAGGTGTAACATTGAGCCCTGTATTATCAAGCCAATTTAAGAATCTGCCAGCTTGTCTTAGGTTAAATATACCATAGGCTAGCTGTTAATACCTGAAACTCTAACAGTGTCTTAGCCTCAGCTAAAACACAAGCCTAAACAAACAATAATCTTGACATTTTTTTACCCAGCAAAGTTACTGTAGAGTGAGCTGGGATAAGAATTTATATTATTATAGATACTTTATAAAAATTTTCTCTGTGGTCATTTCCATATGATTAATCACCATACTTACTTTCTCACAGTAAGATTATTTTATTGTGAGACAGCTTATTCCCATAGAAGAATGGTAAGTTAAACTTTGAAAACAGTCAACAGCTATTAGCTATTCCCTGCTCAGTGAGCATTAAATACATAATAAGAAGTAGTGTTATGTAAATAGTGAAGAGTTGTTGTGATTATGTGCCTAGCTATGAGTTTACATGTAGACAAGTCTTCTAACTCTATAAGATAGATTACATTGCATTTTTTGTTGTTGTCAAAATATGCAATGCTGTAAGTCTTAAGACTAATTCTTGAGAAACTATCATACACTCTTTTCACCATGTGATATATCCTTTCAGCAACATTTTTACCCTACTTTTAATCTTCTTCTCAAGTTTGTTAGTAATTTTCCCATGTGTAGGAAAAGTTTTATTGAACTCCAAAGAGATCACTGAAGTCTTTAAGAGGACCATGAAAAATGGTTGTCATAAATTAAGCAGTGAGGAATGGGAGACTACTGGATGCAGAGGCATCCTTTAACAAAGAGAAGCAGTTCCTCAAAACAGTTCCCAGCAAAGAAAAGACAAGAACATACAGCCTGGTAGAAAAAATGCTAAATCACCATCAGAAAAGCTGAAAATTATTCTGACCATTCTTTAAAAAAAGCAGTATTTTCAAAAACCTGCCACATATACAAGACAAATACATGATTAAGATGTAGATAGAACATTAAAGAGTATTGATACCTAACAGAAAAACCCAATCAGATTTTTGTGTGTGTCTCAGCATCCTATAACACTGTTTTTGGAAGTTTCTCAACTAATCTGTTCTTCACAGGAGACAAGGGATAGATTCATTCTATAATGTCAGTATAACAGAATTTAAAATAAACTTGTAACAGTAACAAATTGCAATAATGAGATAGTATTTTCCTTTAAGTTTTCCAAAGCTATTAAAATCCTAAATTGTTATCCTGTGGAACTTTCTCCTATCATTAATGTCTATACTATAAGAACAGAAAATAATCAAAGTGTAACATCAATCTCTAGCAAAGAATCTGTGAAAATTAGAGAACTGCATTCCTTTATTTTTAACCTCCGCAGGGATCAGAGTACAATTGGCTGGTGTATTAAAGAATTTAATCACCTAGATAATTACAGTAGAAGAATGGTACTTGCAGGAATTTGCAATAGTGTGGTGAGTTGACCTTGGCTACTCTATTACCCCTTTTGTCTGCTGAAAGGAGGACAGGTTGCATTTGGACATGCAAAAGAAAAAAATCCCAAATGTTTTAGTACTCTATCAGCAAGTGGTATCTGGTCACTTTCTTGGAAGCAAGGCTCCAGCATGTACAGCCATTGCTATGGAAAGTAAATGTAAATAGCAAATTCCCCCCTTTCCTCCTTCTTTTCTTAGCTTTTATATTTGAAAAAGGTATGTGTCATCCCTTCAGTTCATTTGGGTCAACTGTCCATATCTATGTCCTTCCCCAAGACCTTTCGTACCCCCAGCCAGATAGAGGGAAATGTTGGAAGAAATGTGGCTGATGCTGTGCCAGTGTTGCTCAGCAGTAGCCAAAACATTGCTGCGCTATCAACACCTATCTAGCCACCAATGCAAGGCACTGTGAGGGCTGCTGTGAGCAAATGAACTCTGTCTCAGCTACATTCATTGTATTCAAAACTAATGCAGGCAAGATCTGTGATAAGTTATGAAACTGGCTTAAAAATAACATAACCAAACAAAAAATTTACTTTGAAGAGTTCCAGAAATATCTTACAATGTTGAATGCATATATTGAAATTATTTGTCAAGATAAAGTCTATGCCAATGTAAAGCAATTCACAGAGGGAAAAAAAAGCCTTAAACACACAATTATACATTCCTACTTGCCAGAAAAGAGTAAAAGTATACAGTTTTCTCAATGGTCAATTCAAGATTTAACAACACCTAAAATGCCATACAAATTAATAGAAAGCAGCAGAGAACTGAGACTAAATTAGAAATCACTGTCATTCTGCTACCGTACAAATTCACATTTAAAATACAACATATGGCTGAGGTAATTTCAACTAAACCAGAAAACAGCGGAACAAGGAAAACACAGAAAATAGTGAAAACAGCATTCAAATGAGAAATAGGCTCCCTACAAAGATAAATTAAATAGCCAGAAACTTTTTATCTTGGAAAAAACCCAGCAGATAGAAATAAAGGAGACATTGAATAAGAAATTATCCTTTTTTTTCCTAGTATTGAAACGGTGTGACAAGATTTTTGCTAGAGGGAGTGGCTATAAGAGGACTTCTACAAGAAGACACCAGAAACGGCCCACATCTCACTCAGACAGAGCCAGTTCCAGCCAGCTACAAGCTGGACCCACCACTGGCCAAAGGTGAAACAATCATTGACATCAGTAGCATCTCTGTGATAAAATATTTTAAAATAAAAAATACAGTGCAGCTGTAGACAGTGTACAGTGTGTACAGTGCAGCGCAGCTGTAAGACAGGGATGAAAACATGGGAGAAACATGCAGACACCAAGGTCACTGGACAAGGAGTGGGAAGAGGTACTTCAGGTGTTGAATTCTAAGGCCCTCAAGCAGACTGGTGAGACAGCTGTGTCCCTGCAGCCACTGAGGTCCACAGTGAAGCAGATATCAATATCAACCCACAACCTATGGAGAGCCCTGTGGTGGAGCATGCAGATAAGCCCTGCAGGAAGCTGCAGCCTGTAAAGTGCCCACACAGGACCAGGCACCCAACAGGACCTGCACCCCACGGAGCGAGGCACATACAGGTGCAGAACCTGTATTTTCTGGCAGAACCAGTAGCTAGGACCGATGTTGAATTTAATGAAAGACTGTATACCATGGGTGGCGCTCTACACCAAAGCAGTGAAAACGTGTGAGGAAAAAGGAAAGGCAGAGATGAAGAACTTCAAACTGACTGCAACTACAATTTTTCCATCTCCCATATGACTTGGGACTAGGGGGAGATAGGACAGAGTTGAGTATAGAAAAAGGGAGCAGTGAGGAGAAGATATTTCTAGTTTTGTTTTTATTTCTCACCATGCTTCTCTTTTACAATTGATGTGTAATAAATTAATTTCTCCAAGTGAAACATGTTTTGCCCATGACAATATTGTTAAGTGATCTTCTTGTGTTTTTAACACATTGCATTTTAATTGAATTTTCTCCCTCTGTCCTTTTGAAGATGTGGAGTGATAGACTGGTCTGATGGGAACCTGGTGGCTCAGCCAAGGTCAACCCATCACATCCCAATATAAACAGTACTGAGTGTGCTTGTTCAATTGTCAGGAGGCAGGTTTAAAACAAAATCAATATAACATTTTTTGACACAATAGCTATCCTTCAACTAATTCAGAAGCAGCAACATAAAACCATTAGCCACATTGTTGCATCACAATAGCCTGGCCCTTCAGGACAAGAAGCACAAGCTGTATCAGAACAGGCATGTGGTTCCTGTTTTTAGGGATCAAGTTAATTCCCTGGCAGGCTACTACCCAGGAGCTAATTTGCTCCTATATTCTGTGACAGGTAGATATGGTCTTCTTAATTCTGTATTTTCCCAGGCACAAAACAAGCGGAAGACCTACTTGTTTTGCTTTCAGTGTTATAGAGAGGATTAAGTTTTTACTCTTTGTACAATGAGTTTACAAATAGGAGGAAAAAAAAATTGCCCCATCAAAGTTAATGGAATTTCTGTGGCTAACTTCTGTAAGGCCAAGTTATTTATCCATACAAAGGCTGTTGGCTGCAAAAAATGAACTGTACTGATTTGTGCCTTTTATCCTAAGTATTGGTGAGGGCTTTTTGGTTTGGTTTGGTTTGGTTTTGATTTTGGGTTTTTTTTTTTTTTTGTTGTTTTTTGGTTTGTTTTGGTTTGGTTTTTTTTGGTTTTTTTTCATTTTTGATTTTCCTGGAATGAGCTTCCTTTGCTTGATCTCTACTCAAGAATTCCAAATTTTTTATTTGTCCACACTGGAAAAATATATTTCCTCTATATACTCAGATCAGGAATTTTCCACTTGAATTACTGAAAATTGGTTTGAAATAAGGTGGATGGAGGGGAAGAGAAAGTAAAATAGTAGTTTTTCAACATACACCTAAAAGCAAAATGTACTTTTTCAGAAATTGTTAATGTTGCTGGTTTTATAAATATGAAATACAGTTTGATGAAGTTCTGTCTTCTGATATATGCATTTTATCCATTCTAGAAATTAATTAGTCTTTCTGTATTTACACAGTTATTGAATGGATTCTTGTATTTCAGATATATAATACTCTGAATGTGTATTTCATGACTATTATTCTACACTATTCTAGAAAATCATTGAAAGTTCACAAGTATTTAGGCCTGAATATAAGTAAGAATTCATTGCAAGCCCTAACACAGAACAACTTATAGTATTTGTGTGCATTACAATGAAACTATGAAAATAGAATGATCACTCTGATCATTTGATGATCATTCAGAAGTGTAGACTATGGCACAAAATAGTAACAAGTAAATGAAAGCTGAGTTTTCAGATCCATTGACAGAATTCCAACCTAGCAGATTAAATGAATCAAGAAATGACAGAGGAAAAATGCAGAGGTTGAGAAAAGGAAGGTGAGAGATCATCAGTAAACCTTGAGCTAAGCAGTAAGCACTAAAGTCGTGAGTATGCACTGAGCTACTTGAATAGCAAATACTGCTGGTAGAAATGTAGGGGTATGTGGATGACATCTGCCCCCATCTACTGAGACATTGCACTAGAAATTATTGTGAATCCTATCACATAGTCATTTCTGAAACTTCACTACAGATGGTATTTTGTTATTTCATTATGCAATGACTTACAATTGCACTCTGTTCAGACAAAATAATGTGGAATATCAGCAATTTAGAATAAGCTTTTTGCATGAAAGTATCTTGGATTAAAAAAAAAAAAAAAATCAATGTGAATACTGGTTTGCACTTAAACAAGTTTGTTCCTGGAGATGCACTCATGAATTTTCATAGAATCATAGAATGGTTTTGGCCGAAAGAGACTTGAGAGACAACCTAGTTTCAACCTCCCCACCATGGACAGACTCACCTTCTACTGGACCAGATTGTTCAAATCCACATCCAGCCTGGCCATGAACACTCCCAGAGGTTTTGCATATGTGTGAATATATATACACATACCAGCTAAAGAGCACAAAACCTCTTTTCTTGGATGAAACAGAAACATATATTCTCCTTCCAGCCTTACTTTGACAGTTAGATTAATGAGTATTTTCATCTTTAATAAAATACTAATGAAATCCTTTGAAAAGTAATGTACCTCACGAAATAGTAAATGATAACATCTAATGCACAACCCTTTGTGATTAAAGTCTTACAGATGAAATCAAATCTCTAATCTGAAATGTACTGCACTATGTAATACTCTATTAACACACTAAATAACAAAAAGATGTAGTTTTTACCTTACTGAATGAAAAAGTATCAGTTGTGCAACTGCAGTATTTCTTTCCTTATCAAATAACTTACATTTACGTGAAGCTTTACAGGCATTTGAAAGGAATAAATGAGTACCCTGCAAATACTAAGGTGAATGCTAAATCTGAAAGCAGAACATCCATAGCTGTGTGGTTCTGCATCTGAGTTAATTAGCCCCGCTGTTGGAGCTAATGAGCCTTGGCAGTGTGCTGCAGAAATGCAACCTCCTTTTTTTGCACCATCAAGTGCAAGCATACCCTGATTAGCAGGCCAGCAGGTAAATATAGTATGCCTATAAGCCTGCCTTTTTCCAAGGAAATGGAGGTTTACGCATTTTATATGGCAATTTGAAATAATATACTTTAACCAGTTTGTTATGGCCATTTTTGAGGAAACATTTAGGCATATATAATTTGACAGATTTAACCATTACACATGGTTCAACTTCCCATGCCTTTCCTTACCATGACTTTTTAAAATTTTTAATTGGACAGAGATGTCCCAGTCATGTCTCAGTAGTAGCTGAAATATAACTGTGTCTCATAAAATAAAAAATTAATAGGGAAGACAATTTTGGTGATTAATATGGTTTTCAAATATTGTAAACACTTTCTGAGATAATTAGTAACCAGTGCAAAAAGTCAAATTACTAAGATTTTGGAAAATAAGGCTGAAGTAGAGGAAACTTCAAATTAGCTTTAAATAAAAGCATAAAGAAGAATTCTTCTTTACAGCAAAATTTACTGTATAATTGCATTTTCTATATGTTTTATGAGATTTATATGCTCTTGGGTGCTCAGGTCCAGTTTTGGTTAAGCATCACAAACTGGGCAGAAGCAATTATTGTTCCAAAGGCTAAAGTAAAATATAGAATTCTAAAGCTGCTTCCAGGCAATTAATTTTGCCTACCTGAACACTAAATAAAAAATAGCTGATTTGTTAACATAATAATTATATGTTAAGCAATTAAGCAAAGATTTCAGTTATAGTGTCATGCATGCAGAATAAGTTTGAGTTCTCTTTTGATAACTGTACAACAATGTTACTTAAGCAGTCTGCTTGTCGAACAGACAGATTGAAATTTGAAAAAGATAACTATATAAAAAGTCTAATTATGAAAAAACCTCCCGACAAATCATGATGAATAACACTGGAAAGCTGAATTGATTAAATATGATATTAAAAATAAGAAAACATTTATAAAATATAAAGCACCTTGTGTACAATAAATTCTTTTATTTATAGAAATACTTGACATTTAAAAAATTCAACTTAACAGTGTGTTATTTAAGGAAAATGCTTCAATTTAATAATGGTAAATTTTTTGCTTGCATGCAAATATTAATTTATGAATTATTATATTGGAGAAATCAACTTAATTTACTAGCTATGTGATAAAAAAGTGAATATTTGGATTTCTCATAAAATTTTTCCTTAATGCAGAGGATACAAACACATTGATGCACATGGACATGGTCCTCAGCAACAGCCTGAAGATGGTCCTTCTTGAGGAAGGTATTCAGACCAGATGATCTCGGAAGTCCCTTTCAATCTCAACCATGCTGTGATGCTGTGACATCGTACTGTTGAGATGGTCATTTAGCATTTTCCATTATCTTTCTAGTACACTGAACATCTTCTCTCAAAATTTTCCCATTGAAATCTTCTGGAACACATTGCTGAATGAAATTTAAGTATTTAAACATTTATTTTATTTTGTGACAGAACAAATTTCAGAGTATTCCTTTCTAACAAGAAGAAAACTTGATCCAAAATAATATCACTAAGTAACATTAACTGCCACTAAAATATAAGGATTAATTTTTCAAAATAATGAGAAAAACTCAGGGGAGTTGTTCATGTGCAGATTGGTAGATGCAGAAAAGAGGGTGGGCATTCCCTCTCGCTGCCTACCCCACATTCCTGTCTGAGACAGAGCTGATATTGTACAACCCAGCTGGAGCACTTCTGTCAACACTAGGACTGGAGTAGCTCCTGCAGGGAAGGCTTTTTATTTGCTGTGGACAGGGCAACTGCTCAAGTCATAATGCACGTACAAGGTGTAATGCCTGGCCTATTCAGTGGTTTTAGGGGAACGTAGTTTGATTTAGTCTGGGTAGGGCCTGAGAGAAACAACAAAATTCTTAAGAGGTTCAATACTTGCAAGCTTTAGAACATGAAGAAAGAGGTACCAAGCAAATTTTAAAAGAACATCCAGACAAAGTAAGGCCCTTCTCACATGGAAAGGGGAAATTTCCTAGACTATTAGAGCTGGGAGATTTCCTTAGCCCTTAGTGTTTAATTTTCTGTCAGGACCTAAGGAAAGCCAAAGCCCTGGCACCTGACCAGTCTGTCAGCCTCCAATTAAGGGGGCTCTTCCCTGAGCAATCCTGCTGGACTGGAGGGTGGTTTGACTGACTTAGAGAAATACAACAGCATAAGGGAGAGCTCTCAGCAGGTCTTCACAGTTTATGAACCCTCAGGGGGCCTTCCTCTCTGCCTAGCAGCGTTGAAGAACTCAAACCAAGTGTTTTCAGAATTATGCACTTTATTAATATAAAATTGCGACAAGTTAATATTTCACAATTGCCATTGATAGTATCTGACTGCAAAAACATATTCAAAGCAATATACAGACAAGGTCAAAACCCCAGTAAAATATTCACCAGGTATGGGTATTTACCCAACAGGTATCCTTATGGGGAAGAGGACAGATTCAGCCCATTGACTGATCCTATCTGTTAAAATGGAGTCTTCCCTAACTTTTTCCTCATTCTTGACATCTTTTTTTAACTTCTTCATGTTTAGTTGGAGACTGAGTTACTCTAGTCATACATACCTCTGTTACCAATTGGTGTAAAATTCTCTCACTTTGTTTTTAAAGATACAGTCAAAAATACAGAATGCATGCCCAGTGAGGGAAGATTGTACCTTGCAGGCTGGTACCTGCACAGTGGGATACCTCTGTGAAGTTAGAAAGCTATCACCTAGCTGCCATCAGTTAAACTTTGTGGGATGAAACATACAACTGGAATGTTGCAACTCATGGCTTATAAGCAGCCCAAAACACAGGGGCTCAAAGAAGGGGCAAGGGACAGGAGTTGTCCCATGTCTTAAAAATAGTGAGTGTTTCCACCAAGCTGTCCTTGGTAAACAGTATGGAACAAATTAAGAATTTATGGATGAAAATTAGAGGCCAAGCCAATAACTGAAACCTTGTGGCTTATGTTTACCCCAATCAAGGGTAGCATGTCAGTGAAGTTCAACTACAGGATACATCATGCTCACAGGCTGTACCCAGTCTGGGCACTTCTCTGGGAACAATATAGGACAGTAAGCTGTAAACAGCCCCAAAAACCCTTGGAGTGCATTGAAGATAGGTTCATAATGCAAGTGGAATCCCAATCAGAGGCAAACCCTTACTGGATCTGTTGCTTCCCAACACACATAAACTAGAGAGGTCAAGGTTCTTGTCAGCCTGGGTTGCAGTGATTATGCTGGTTTTTGCTTCAGTTTTCTGTCTTCACACATCCCTGAAAATCAAGTCCTTACCATAATAAAAGAACACCAGATTCATGACCCCCTGAGCACCCTGAATAGTCATAGTTCTTTAGTGAAATGAATCTGGTGAGGGAATGTATCCTGATGGAATTGGCTGATGCTGTTGCCAAGCCACTCACCACCATATTTGAAAAGTCATGGCAATCAGGTGAAGCTCTTGGTGACCGGAAAAATAGAAACATGGCACACATTTTTAAAAAGAGTAATAAGGAGGACCCTAGGAACTATCTTATCAGGCAGCCTCACCTCAATGCCTGATAAGATATGGAACAGATGCTCCTGAAGTTATGTCAAAGCATATAGAAGGCA
This sequence comes from Taeniopygia guttata, assembly GCF_048771995.1. Taxonomy (NCBI): domain Eukaryota; kingdom Metazoa; phylum Chordata; class Aves; order Passeriformes; family Estrildidae; genus Taeniopygia; species Taeniopygia guttata. The sequence goes on along the minus strand of NC_133063.1, from coordinate 61,515,387 downwards.
GGGAGGTTTCCCTGCAGTAGATGTTCCTTATAGATGTTAGATGGTCCTGATAAAAGGTCTTAACTTGTTCTTCAGAGGTAAAATTTTGCATTTTATGAAATTTTTAGAAAGGAGGAAAAATTTCAGTTTATGCTTCTCTGAAACAGTTTTATTTATACTATTTTGTTGTTAATTCTTCTTTCTCAGTCTGTGCTGCTTTATTTTTCAACGTTGCATCAGAACACAAAATTCACTCACTGTGTTGTAGCACATACTTGGGTTAAAATAAGTCACTTCATGAATAGTCTTACAGGAAATATTTTTGACTGATCTCCTCACTTTCTTTTTCCTTTACATGAGTTTAAAATTACCATTTTCTGAAAGAGAGTTCTTCCATTTTTTTGCATAGCAAAATCTCCCATTTAGTGAATGTAAGGCATTACTGTGTATTTTTTTTTATCTCTAAAGAAAAAATAAAAATTATGCTAGTTCCTTCCTCAGCTAATGGCTGCCAAGTTCATAAGGTATGTTCTGAGTATTGAAAATGTACAATGAGGCATGAGAGAGCATAGATATTAGCATTTGTCTTCTTCACTGGGGTTCATTTAAAAAATAGTATGGTTTACTCATGTAGCACTTTGAAATTCATCCTGGAAAGTGCCATAGTATTAGTGAAGGCTAAAGGTTTGGGTTTGGTTGAGCATTCATGATTTTTTATTTATTTTATGATTTTATTTTATTTTATTTTATTTTATTTTATTTTATTTTATTTTATTTTATTTTATCTTATCTTATTTTATCTTATTTTATCTTATTTTATTTATTTTATTTTATGTAGGTAAATGCTGACAGAATGTGCAAAAGAACTGAAGTTATCATTATTGAGCTTCTATCCCATAAGACTTCACTGGATATTCTATTATATTATTCAATTTCCCATTGACCTGATTTTGTTCCCCTGACTATAACAGGCAGAGTATTGCTCAGAATGATCAGGATGGCTTCTGTAATAAAACCAGTTAAACCTAAAACCTCCCCCTGTGCTGTTTAAAGTATAAGCGGGTTTTAAATTGATTGACTAAAACAAAGCATCCTCCTCATTCCTCAGAGAATTTATCATTTGAACTCAGGTCACACTGTGAGTTCTTGCTTGGGTGTCCAGGGATTCAGTACTAAAAGTGATGAGAAGTGATGAATCGTGGTCATATGAAAACTCTGAAAGATACAAAATTGTATTAGGTGGCAGATACAAAACACATCTGCAAAACACAATGAGCCTTCATCCCAGCCATTTTATTCCTAATAAAGGGTCTATCTGAGTCAAGATAATTTCCTCCACTTGTCTGGAAATCTATGTAAAGGTCTATTACTCACAGAAATTCTGTTAATTTTTTTATTTCCACTTCTACTTCTGATTCCTGTTATGGTCACGAGTTTACACAATGAAGTTGGAATGAGATAATTTCTAAAGTCAGGACAGACTTATCTTTCTTTAACTTATATTAATTTTGGGCTGTTCAAGTTACCTGTCTTTGAGGAACAGGACATGTACAGTCAATTAGAGCAAACTTACATCTATTGGTCTTTGTACAACTAGCACTGTATTTTCTTACTTCCAGCATATTTTATGCATTTTGAATATTTAGAGTAATTCAAATTTACTGAATATTTCATAGCTGAAAGACTGGGACTGTCAAATTCTTACTTCTACTATAGGAGGAATTAATTAAATTCATGCTATCAAGCGATGTGCTTTTTTTACATACAGAACAATCTTTACATGCACAAAGCCATTTAAAAAAATAATATTACTGTGGTAATATTCATAGCTGGATAAGAACAAGAATGCTTTATAATTACTTGTGTTTCAAATGTATCTTTGTGTTCTTCTTTTTTTCGTTAATCACCAGAGCAAAAATGCCACACTAAACAACACATTTTTATTCTGAGATAAAGTTATATTTGAGGAGCCACCATTTTAATTTCAGGCTTTTTCCCACTACATACAGTATTAACTTCAAAACAGAAAACTTTCCCAAAAATTAAGCTTCAAAACTTTCACAAGAATTGAAAAGTAAAAATTACCATTCATGGAAAAATTGCTAAGTGAAAATTAAAATGTCTGCACTTTCTTGTGCATCAGTTAAGACTATGATGACTAACATGAATGGGACTGCTTAGCATATTAGGGAGTACCCACCAGAAACAGTCAAATATTCTTTAGGTAAATACTTATACATGTACACTATGAAGTCACAAACACTTAGAAAAATTACTGTGAGCTGCTGCCAAACAAGAGCCATTTACATATGCCTGGAACCCAAGCTCAGTGGTTGCAAAGACCAAGACTGATATTTATGGAAATGATGGGCTTCCTACCTGACAGGTTGTTTTGTGCTACCACTTACACATTTGGCAATAGACAAAACTTACTCCATCTCTGTCTAAACTGTAACTAATCAAAGATCAAGAGACAAGTATCATGGGTTACCTTTCTTATAACTTTATATATATTTTGTAATTTTGTTGCACCTACCACATTCATGTGCTTCTTGATTGTGAAACTTTTGTCATCCAGCAATAATAAGAAAATTATGATAATGAGATTTTATTGTTTCAGCCCATTTATTCCAAGAAATATAAAATACTTCCTTTGTTTTGATAAATAGCAAGGTCAGTCAGTCACACACCTGTGACATGCCTGGGATCTCTTAGAGGATGCAGGGCAACTCACTTGACTGAGACATAAGTTCTTCAGGAAGCACACCCATGGAGGGGAAGAGAGGGATGGTCGGTCTGCAAATGAGCAGTCAGATGTGTGGGACAGTTGGCAGGTGGAGGACAGCCTGTGTGACAGGGTCAGGCTGATGAAGCTAACACTGTGGTGGGAATGAGTCACAGACCAGCCAGTCCAGGTGAAGAAGTGGACGAAGTCTTCTTAAACTGTTTTAGAAGGTGTCTCTTGCAGAGCCATGACATCTCCTAGAAGGACAGTTTGGCTGGACATCAGTAATCAAAACTTCTGCAGAGTTTTAGAGGGAAATTCCCAATTAAGAAACTGAATGGGCTAAACAGGGGGGACACACAGCTGGTTCTACTGTGTGCTAAAAAGGAGGCACAGGATGGGCTTGTGGTAATCAATGGTATCCTCAGCTACAGTGATCATGAAGTAATGGTCTTTGAGCTCCTGAAAGGAGTGAGCAAGGAGCACATAGAACCTGAGCTCCACAAGAACAGATTTTGGCTTATTCAGAAACTTGAAGATAGTATTCCAGTTTCTGAAAACAGTTCTGAATGGCAAACCACAAGATTGCGTTGGCTATGTGGGAAAGTCCTAGTATAGCTCCAAGGGAGAAAAGGCAGCATAAAGGAGTGAAACAGGGACAGGTTACCAAAGAAGAATTCAAAAATCCTTGCCCTTCACAGATGCAAAAGATGGCTTCAGGAAAGTCAAACTCAGCTGAAGTTGGAGGCATATCATAAACAAGGATCTCCATTGCTATGTGTGTACCAGAAAGCTAAACAAAGGCAAAATGTCAATGGTGCCACTGAATGAAGACTGTTGATTTAGTGACAATGGAGAGAGAATATTGAAGTATTTACTGCCTTATTTGCCTCAACCCCACTGACAAGTTGTGAGAGGCCTTGCAGTTTAGTGACAGGGCTCAAGGAGGAGAGGAGCTACCAGGCAAGAGTGAGGGCTGAGTCAAAGATTGCTTGCAAGACATCACCCTTCATGGGTCTCTGGGATCTGATGGGTAGTACAAGGAGGGCTGAGGTAACAGGCCAATGTCCCTTCCAGGTCATTTTGTGTTTGAAATGTCATGGAGACTGAATAAAACCCTTGGCATCTGGAGAAAGACAATTTTTACATTAATCTACAAAACATAGGCAAAAAAAAAAAAAAAATGTGGAACTATAGACCTCAGTTTCATCTCTGAGAAAGTCATGTTTTGTAGCAGGCTAGTGAGAAAAAGGAAATTTGGGATAGCCGGCACAGATTAACTAAGGGCAAAATAGACCTGCCCAACCTGACTCCTTCAGTGATAAAATAATCAGATATGTGGATGTGTGTGGAATACTGGTTATTATTTACCATTATTTCCATACTCTTTTTTTTTTTTTGTTAGCAATCTAGACTATAAGCACTTAGTATCAGAGAAATTCTAACACTCTGTTCAATGAAGCAGAACACAAAACAGGTTTCCCTGAAGCCACACTACCATATTTGATTCTGCAAATGAGTAGCTTTACATAAAGTAAAAACCCAGTGGCTGACTGCACCAGACACAGTGAATAATTGTACTATATATTTTTTTGCTTACATTGTAAATTTCCCCTTATATATCAAAATACATTTATCTACTTGAATTTTACTTGAATGGTCAAGAAGATATTAAACTCTAGTTTTGGTGACTTCAGTGAACGATATAATTTATTCCCATTTCATACTTAAATCACAAATTATGTGGTGTCTTTGTTCAAAATTTATGTGAACCTTCTTCTGTTCTTTAGCTTTGCTAAGATGTTAAAGAAAGAGCATGGAGAATGAAGTCTTATTCATATGATAGTAAAAGTCTGAATTCTGTCACTTGATAAACATGTGCTAGCCCAATAACAAAGATCAAAAACATTGTATTATTATTTACAGCGCTAAGGATGGTAGCTTGGGATTTATTTTTTATTCAATGAGAGGAAAACATTGTAAAACATTCTTGTTCAACCCACCAGTGACCACCAAATTAGGAAAATAACTTTATTGACCATCTGGTCTTTCAGATATGGTCTTGCTGTTATTCATGTTTTTTACATAAATGTTAAACTCATAATACAAAAACAGAGCTTAGGTGCTAAGATCCTAAAAGCTTTACCTAAGGCTCACCAAGTCTTTGTTTCCTGGGTTCATACAAGATATAAAATTATGCAATTGACTGTAATCTCAGATGTGTTTGGGTTTCTTTTCATAGAGAAATGAACATTATTAATTTATTTTACTTTTAGTTTAATTTCCCACTTTTAAAACAAGAGAAGAGCAAGAGAAAAAAGGATAGTGTGTTCTTGTTTATTTAAATTCAGTGGTGGTTATTAGTTCATAAAAACACAGTTCTGAAAATAATTAGTCTAATGTTGTCACAGAAGAAAATCTGGTTGAATTTTTCAGGTTGTAATAACAATTTTATACCTTCAGTAACTATGTTTGTGAAGCTGGGTTTTATTTGGTTGTTAAATGTGACTGCTAAATTGACACACTACAACTCTAAATGCACTGAGACTCTGTAATATTGCACATTAAGATAAAAAAGCACCACTATTACGCGAATTTAGGCATGTATTTAAAATACTCAGGATTCTCAGAGCAGTTGCTATGCAATTCACTGGTCAAGTAAATAAAATAATTGTGAGAAATTCAAACACAACCTATAATGTTAATTAAGCTGCTGTGGGCAATTCCTAAGAAGCTGTGGAAGGACTCAAACTTAGTGTACATTTCACCAAGACATTGAAGAATCATAGACTGGCATGTCAGTGATCACATAATTATTGAAGACAAGACACTTGCCAGGTTTCAATGTAAGGTAACTAAAGGAATAGTTGGTTAGTATAACAGAAAGATTGCATTATATAATATATATTAGATGTCACATTTTCATTTAAGTAAGTCAAATCTCACAGATCACTAACCTCCAGAAAACAAATCTTCAAGTCACAAGCACAGGCATTAGAGCTCTCTCTTTAATATCTTTAATAGATATTTTAAATGTTCATTTATTTCAGATCCAAATCAATGCACTACTCCATATAATTTTCTCCTCAAGAAAACCTAAATAACCATTTAATATCTGAAAAAATCTATAGGATGTACAGATCTTATACTTGTTCACACTTGTGAACATGATAATGCATAATTGCTTGAAGTGACCCATAAGCAATTGCCTTCCAGTAGTATATACTGTATAAATCCCCAAGTAAGCAACACAGATCTGTAGAAAGTTGCAATTTGATAGCAGTCTCTATACAATAGGAGTTTTAATTTTCAATGTCATTACTTTTCAATGTTATTTTATTGTCAGAAAATTGAACATGCCTTCTTGCCACTTACTTTTCTTTCCTCACAATTAAATGTTTTGCAGTACAGTTATATCCCATGCAGATATTAGAATAATAAATAATATATAGAATTTCAGGGAATTTTGAGTAAGTGCTATGATAATGGAAATAATTATTCTTTATCTTCTTTTTCATTCTCAGTGAACTTAGCATTTGCTTTTGTGTCTGAACAGATCATCCCATGAACCTGCCTATCTGTGGAAGGTAAGGAGTGAATTTCAAAAAGGAAACTTTCAAAATCCTATATGATTATTGTTAAATAAATGCATTCTTTTTTAAGGTTTTCAAGGGTCTAAAAAAACCCACACTTTTAAAAAGTTCTAAGTGTTTGATATTTTCAACAGTTTAATACACGGAATAAAATATTTTTATTTAAATAATAAGTTAATCAACAAAACTGAGCATCTTTTTACTCATGGTCTCCCTGGTTCTTCTCATATCTTAACAAAAAAGAATGAGATCACATGTTCAGTAGTTATATGCACCAGGATGACATTAATATTCCTGAATTATATCCAGTAAAATTTTAGAAAGCTTTGTTCAAAGGAAAAATTAAAAGGAGGGAAAGCAGCAATAATTTAGTCCTTTAGATTTAGACTTTGTCATTTAAACTGTAAAATAACAATGCTAATCAGGTTTGTACTGTATTGGACAGGAAATTAGAAACAGAAAGTGAGAGGCAGAGCCCACCAAAAGTGTGGAGGATAGCCAGACTCTTCAGCATGGGGATACTCTTTTATTAAATGAAGAAACAAACAGATGGGGAAAACCTTGCAGTGCCTAACGAATGTTAAAGGCCAGGAGTTTTATTTGAAGTCAAAATATAACTGTTCAGATCAGTTAAGGAAGTTAAAAAAGCAGCAGTAACTTATTTCAGTCCTGTACTCCTTAGTCCCTCAATATATGCTATAAATAAGAGACATTTTACCCATCTGCTCTTTCAACTTTGACAATATACAAAAGATACATTATTAGCATTTACAGATGAAGTTCAGCCCTGAGTGAAATCTAGAGTAATTTTAAAAGGCATTTTGTCCAAGTGAATCCCCTTGATTCAGCAGGATTTGGAAATGTTATTTATTTATGTCTAGAGTCTATCCTTGAAAGACTCCTGTGGCACTTGGACTATGCATGACAAATAGACTTCCCCTGACAACTTATAAATAAGGACATCCTTTCCCTCATTGGACTTGTACTCTTTCACTACTAGTTATGGTTCTATAATTATACAGCTTATTGTAATTATAGTCTTAAAATAGTAATTTAAAACTCTGATCAGATTTGCTCTCGCTTATGTTTGCATCTCTTTATCAGGAGTATGTTAGTAGGGAAGATGTCTTTATAGTTCCATTAATAGTCTTAAAAATAAATAATTTTATCCCACCAGAATTTCACCATAAAATATCAGAGGAGGTCTTAATTCATGCTTCATCTCTTATTTATGTTCTTGAGCTGACATCTCACAGGACATACTCTATTATCTCTCTGTAAAATATGTACTAAGGCCATAAATATATGTGGTAAAAAAGATGAGTTCTTTTCCAAGTGTTCTGAAAAAAATGCCTTCTTCCTTATGGCGTGCTTACTAATAGTGTTTTATGATTATAAGTTTCTTTTGAATTAACCAACTTCTTGTTTGTATATGCTTGACATTGCTGTAAAGGTCATCAAATAGTAAATACAAATGTATTTCCAGCTAACACTTTTAAGCAAGTCTTTTAATATACTTGTGCATGAAATATACTTGAAATAATTTCTCAAAAACCCTATTCCTCCTAACAAATAAATAGCATACTGATACTAGGAGACTCTCAATTTTTCTTTTTATTAGTTTTTTATCTCTTTTTCCTGAAACAATCCAAATCATTCATTCTTCATTCTTTGTCTCCATTCTTCTTATCCCATCAACTGTGACTGATGTACATGCTTAGCTTCAAGGCTTCTTTTTTACTTTCAGGATCATGGTATTAGTAATAAAATGTAAAGACATATTTCTAATATTTTCTTGCACAAAGTCAAGGCCTAGAAATATTGTCAAAAAGATAGGAAAAGACTGGAAAAATCCCTTCTTGACTCAATCCTCCTACACTCTTAAGTACTCCTAGAACAAAAAGTTATGTGTACCTGAGTGTATTCTTACATTGTAACATCTTCAGAAAAAAAGCATATTATTTGGATCCCTGATATCAGAAATTTTATGTTATTTACTTCCTAAAAGCCATGAAAAAATAAGGGAAGAAATCAACAAGAAACACTATCCAAATCTGAGTTTATGCTCAAATGCTTTCCCTGGCTTTTTCTTATAAGTAAATTTTGTGTTTCTTTCAGGCAAAATTTTGAATAGTACAATAGACATTATACATATGATACAGGTATAGAGAGAATAAGATAAATGAACTAAATTAATTATTCTTTGGGGAAAATCCATTTCTTACCAGTAGAATAAAAACACGGTGAAAGCTGTCATAAAACTACTAGTCTTTTATGGACTAATTTTAATGGAAAACATTCAATGAATTCCCTTCCTCATCAGTCACTATTAATGCATCTCACATATTCATTAAACACTGTGTGGAAATATAAATATAACTTATTTATTATACTTTCCAATAAACAGGGACTAGACTTCTTTCCCAAAGAGTCAGAAAGGGTGTTTCATCTCCCACTGTAGAGCTAACTATTGTCTTTAGTTGAAGAGAGTGTTGTTTTAATAGGAATTAAGCATTTCTTATTTAAAACTGATTAGTTGATCAATTAATCCAAATACATAATCTGGTCCTTAAATATACACAAGGATTATGTGTTAATAAGGGAAGGGAATAAGTAAGGGGAAAAAAACCTGCCTGAAATTAATGGAAATCCTAATTTTGTTTAATTTGTCTAATTTTTGTTTTGTTGCCTCTGAATATCTTTAACATCATCTTGCTAGAAAAAGAAAGAAAACCTATGTAAGAAAAGGTTGAGTAATAAACTTTTTCTTGATGTTTCTACAACTGCATATGTTCATGTATCAGTTAATACTGGAAAAAAAATAATCCTGCTAATATGTGCACTTTCCAGTTCAGACACTTGGGAAAAAAAGCCCAAATGCTTTGTACTGATGACATTTTTGCTCTTAAGTATGAGGTATCACTTGAGGACTATTTTTTTTCTGTTTTCTTCTTCCTTTTCTTTCTCTTCCTTCATTCCTTCCTGTACTACAGACATTCTAGATCCTATTGCAGATAGTCACAGAACCTTTTAAAAAATGTTTTACAGCTTAAAGATTCTGATTCTTTTGTTCATTAGCAAACTGCAATTTCCAGTTACTTGCCACTAAGATCACTTAACTTTAAACTCAGTACTAAGGGAAAATAAAACTTTCTTTCTCTTCTTGTTATAGCTGTGGTTGTACTTTTTGTTCTTGTACATCAATGTTTTTTATTGCATAGCCTTAAATCCTTTATGCCTGATCTAAGCTGAGGTGTTCAGAGGCTTAAAAAGTTCTTCACAAATATATAGAAAAATTAATTGAAATTCAAGCCAAAAAGTTTATAAACATTTCTCTACAGATATTGTTTGGCAAAATGTTATCTAGAATGATGGACTTAATTAAATTATTTGAGATTTTCTCTCATGTAAACTATAAAAAAATGGAACATTAATTTCTTTAGGTAGGTGCAACTTTAAAGAAGACTCAAGTAATTTTTTACTAAGTGTCTGCAAATAAAAATACTCCTGGAAGGTTAAAAAGTCCTAATATCCATCAAGAATTCCATATGTTAATGTGTACCAAGATAAGTAAATTACTCTCCTAACTAACATGGCCCTCCCCTTTGACTCTTTTTTTTTTTTTTTTTTTTTACTACACTATGGGTTTTAGTTAGTGATACCTTTTTCTCAATCTTCTTAAGAAATTATGAATCTGAGATCACAATTTCAGTGCTCTGAGCTACAGTCTCGTATACTCAGTATAATACTTCCCTAAACTTCAGAGAAAATGCTTTGGACTTTTTGGGATACTGTCTTAAAATATGTTTACTTGCAGTAGAATATACCTGTCAAAATTTCCTGTCTTTTCACAGAGATGAAAAAATCCTGGCAATACAGGGAGAAATTCTTGTTTTACCAGGAGTAAAGAGCTCCTGGAAGTTGCTGAAAAGAGAAATGGTCCAAGATATTTTGCATATTTCATAAAGAAGTATTCAGAAAGTGGTTGGAATATCTGCAAAGGAGATAGTGAGCTGGAAAGTTTTCAAATGTGAGACAAAAGTGAAGAAAAAATGCCCCCACTTTGACCTCGGATTAGAATTATTATTCATACTGAGGATTGCCACATCTCAGGAGAACCTTACAAGTGCTGGTGTAAAGCCCATGCTTGAACTAAGGGTGTTTGTTTCATAGCTGGTAGATATTACTTAACCTGTTTGTAAATCCTTACAATGACAGGAAGTGAATACTCTTAGATAATTTTTTCCATTCCAGAAATATTCCAGTTAAAAGATACTCCTTACAAAGGCATAGCCTCTTTGTTTATTACTTGTTCCCGTGTCAGTAGATTTAAATGATCAGTTGATCATCATCCTCTTTAAAACAAATTTTTACGTAATTGAAGATCGTGACACCACTTATACGATCTTTTTCCATGAGGTAATAACATTGAATTTTCTCTTATTTCGACATACACTGTTATAAAACCACTTACATTTGTCTATCTTCTCTTTAGCTTAACTCTGTATTAATCTGTGTGGCGTATATTGTGTATACTGTACCAGGTGATAAACATCATGACTGTCAACATGAGGAGAATAACTGCCTCTTCCATCTTAGCACTTCTGTAATGAAAAAGTGATACCTAGTAGCCTGTCTTTTAACATCATCTTGTTGTCAACCTGCATTCAGCCTTTACCACACTGCAAAAAATGCCTACATTATTTCTGCAATACTACTTTATAAACAGTTACTTTTCAAGTGGTTTTTTTTAAACTTAACACATTATTCTTATATCTTTTGAATTTATTTATATTATTTTATTTATCAAAATCAGTTGGTTTAGCTTTTAGTTCTGTGCTATAAAGGGCTTGCTATCTCACAGTCCTGAATGTCATATGTAAACTTTCACTGATTTATTATTACTCCATCAACCATATGTTTAGCTTAAATAAAAAATAATACTGAAAAAAAATACTAAATAAAATAAAGAAAAATCCTCACCCAATCATGTTTGAAAGCAAACTACAATCTTTTAAGGTTTTAACCAGCTGTAACCTCTCTAAAAGTAGTAATATCTGAGCCATAATTGCTTAGTTTACTTATAAAAGATGTGGTGCATTCAAGAATTAAAGACAGACAGGCAACAACATTTCTGCTGGGTTGGAAGGGACCTCTGGAGATATCCCATCCAACCCTCACGCCAAGGCAGGATTGCGTGGAGAAGGTTACACAGGAATGTCAGTGTCCAGGTGGGTTTTTAATGTCTCCAGACAGGGAGAGTCCATGACCTTCCCCAGCAGTCTGTGCCAGTGCTCTGCCACCCTCAGTGTAAAGAAATTCTTCCTCATGTTTAGGCAGAACTCCTTGTGCTCTATTTTACGGTCATTGCTCCTTGTCCTGTCACTGAGCACCACTGAAAAGTCTGGCACCATCCTTTTGGCATCACCTGCCTTTGAGATATTTCTATGTATTGATGAGATCCCCTCTCAGTCTTCTCCAGACCAAGCAGTCCCAGCTCCCAGAGTCTCTCCTCATGAGAGAGAAGCTCCAGACCCCTGATCATCCTCGTGGCTCTCCACTGGACCCTCTCCAGTAGCTCCTTGTCTCTCTCGTGCTGGGGAGCCCAGAACTGGACACAGCACTCCAGCTGTGGCCTCACCAGGGCTCAGTAGAGCAGGAGGATCACCTCCCTTGACCTTCTGGCCACACTCTTCCCAGTGCACCCCAGGATGACATTGGCCCTCCTGGCCACGGGGGCACTGATGGCTCATGGACAGCTTGTGATCCACCAGGAGTCCCAGGTCCTTTTCCACAGAGCTGCTCTGTACGAGGTCAGCCCCAGCCTGTGCTGCCACTTGGGGCTGCTCCTGCCCAGATGCAGGACTCGGCACTTGCCTTTGATAAAGCTCATCAGATTTCTCTCTGCCCAGCTCTACAGGCTTTCAAGGTCCCACTGAATGGCAACAGAGCCTTCAGGTGATGTTATGTCTAAAAATATTCTTGTAGTGAAAATCTATATTGTGAGATAAAAGAGCTGTTAATGCACTTTCTCACAGGAGGCGGTTAGACCCTCAGACACTCTTAGGGTTCTCATGAAGTTCTACCAGAAATTTTTAGTATATACAATGCCTGCTGACATCAAAAATAGTTTTCTTCTGTTTTGGTTCTTTGCAGCTGTAAGAGGCAATCTGAAGACCCTCACTCATTTGCCTGCCGATTGCCATGAGAAGGAACTCCCTTCCCCCACTGCAGTTCCGGCTTGGAGAAGGCAACAGTGCAGGTGCAGCCGCTGTACCGTTGCGTTCTGTTCCGAACGAGGCCCGGCAAGAACTTGGCAAGAAGTTGGCAAGGACTTGGCGAAGACCCAGCATGGACCCAGAACAGAGCGGCCTTCTGCAATTCCTGCTTCACTCTCCACCTTTAAGCCAAATGAACTGTTGGGGTGACTCTGGTGGTCTCTCACTGAAGACCCCTCATCTGCCTCATTACCACCGTGACAGACAGAGATCAAGAACCCTCTCCCCAAGGACTGAGACTGAGACCCCTACCACAGAGAGTGGTGGTGGGGGGAAATGACATGACCTGTTCTTCTCCAGTAACTTCAATGGACTTATTCATTATTGTGTTTGTTCAGCCTGGATGATTTTCTGTAGATACACCTGTTCCCCCCATAGCAATTTCAATAGACTCTCATTGTTCTGCATGTTCCCCCCTTTCGTTCTGTGGACTATAACTGGACCCCTGGGTTAGGTAGGACTTCGGAGACTCTCCCCAACACAACAAGACGGATCCCCATCGTCCGGACCATTGAGGACCTCGCCTGTGTTGGTAGCTATTCCCATCCCCCCTTCTCTCTCTCTCTCTCTCTCCTTTTTATTTCTTTTCTGACCCCACTATCGCATTTATTGTTTTTTGGCCCTTAATAAAGGTGCATCTGTTGTGATTAAACTGATAGTCCCCTGCTGTTTGTCTTTTGCACTTTGGGATCGGCTAACGAACCATCACGACACCCCGCTACAAGCAGATCGTGACAGCAGCATTACATTTAAAACATCTGTATTTTAAAAGCTATTGAAAACTGTTTGAAATGTCTTTTCTGTCATTCTAACAGGGTAATGAAATTTTCTTTAAAAAATTTTGAGAAAGTTTACTTACATAACTGTGAATATTTTTCAGTGAGTTCTTTGAAATTAGTATTTTAAGTAATGTCTGTATTATTTACTGTAATGATATAAACATCACAGAGCTGAAGAGTTTCAAGTGTTGAACTGTTATGTTTTGATTTGGTCTGGAGACTGACTTTTTTTAAGGGGGCATAAATATTTTTAGGAAAGAACATTGTTCTGTTTTCTGAATTTCCTAAGAGCCTGTAGTGGGCTGACCCTGGCTGGGTGCCAGGCATCCACCAAAGCCTTTCTAACACTCCTCTCTGCAGCTGTACAGGGGAGAGAAAATAAAATGAAGCATTCATGAGTTAAGATAAGGACCAGATTAGATCAGTCACCAAATATTGTTTTGGGAAAAAAACCCCCTAGAATTAAGGATATTAATTGAATTTGTCAATAAGAAAATCAGAGCAAGATAATGAGAAATAAAAATAGAGCTTTAAAACACCTGCCTCCCTTCCAGCTCTACCTCCTCCAAGCCAACAGCACAGAGAGAAAGGGAATAGGGATTAGGGTCAGTTCATCTCATGTTATTACTGCCATTGCTCAGGGAGAGGAGCCCATCCCCTGCTCCACTTTAGGGGTCTTACCATGGGACACAGTTCTCCTCTCCATAAACTTCTCCAGTGTGAGTCCGTCTCACGGACAACAGTGCTGCCCAGACTGCTGCAGAGTCACTCTCATGGGGTGCAGTCCTTCAAGGACAGGCTGCTGTAGTGGGGACTCCCCTCACCATAAGCCTCCCATGGGGTCACAGACTCTTTCAGGCATCCCCCTGCTCAGGTGTGGTTGTTCTCCATGGGCTGCAGGTGGATCTCTGCATCCCTGTGGACCTCCATGGGCTGCGGGGCACAGCTGCTTCACCATGGCCTGCACCATGGGCAGCAGGGGAATCTCCGCTCCAGGACTTGGACCACCTCCTGAACCTCCTTCTCCACCGACCTTGGTATCTGCAGGGCTGTTTCTCTCATATAGTCTCCCACCTGCTCTTCTCTGGCCTCCATTACAACTGCGCAGTATCTTGTTTTTTCTTATTATTAAATATGTTATCACAGAGGTATCATCATTATTTCTATTTGGCCCAGCCTTTACCAGTGACACATCTGTCTACGAGGCTGCCTGATATTTGCTCTGCCAGACATGGAGGAAGCTTCCAGCAGCTTCTTAAAGAAGCCACCCCTGGATGAAAGCCCTTTAAATGCCTAGCCAAAGTTTTCTCTACAGAAGTTTTTTTGGTTTTTTTTCTGTTGGTTTGTTGTCATTCTACTACTAGTGATTAAAACTAGTGATTTGATTCAGTTCCCACAAAAAGTATCACTCAAAAGTTATGGAGTTAAATGTGCTGATTTCATTTGCACACACAGTTTTCCTTCTTCTGGTCTTTTGCTTTCCAATATTTTAGCCACAGGAAAATTCATAACTAGCCTGCCTTCCTTCCTGCCTGCCTTCCTGCCTTCTTTCTTCTCCAAGTAGCTTCCAAAAAGAATATAAGACTACTTTTATTTTTTAATTTTTCTTATAAGATGCATTAGATTATGGGTATAGATTCGATATATCATATCATTTCTATCTTAAATAATTACTATCTTAAATAATTTCTCCCGTTTGCTTTGAGTTAAATAAAGATATAGGAAAGGCTCTGGTTTGCAGGTTACTTTAATGCAGCAGCAGCCCTAAGAGTGAACGAACACAGAAAACTGAGCCAAGAGGTGAGAGGACAGTACATATTTAACTGAGACCTGTTCATCAGAGTCCTTAGAATCTAGGGGTTGCTCTTGCTGATTTTTGGACTCTATTTATTACTCCTGTGTAAGGAAGATTTCTGAGATATCTATATCTAACTGTTAAACCATCTTTTATTAAAAAAAAAAAAAAAAAAAAAAAAAAAAAAAAAGGAAGAACCTGGGAATAAATATGATTCCATTACTGATCTTTGAAATGCTGATTGTCTGGTAAACTTCAGTTCAACACTGTAATATTCATTAAATCCCATGAACGTGAGTAACCACAACACTGTGTTGTGCACAGGTTTCCTGGATTTTAGAGCTACCCACGCTGTCTTTTTTGTAGGAACTAAGGTAGCAAGTCACAAGGATGGTTATGACCAAAGACATTCACCATCATATAGCTGAGGCATACATGCAAAGCAGAAATGTTTTTGTGTCTTCTAAAAGTGCCTGTGAAATCAAATTATACAATTCCATCAATCATCTGGGGAAAAAATCCATTTGGGATATTTTATTATATAGAAAAAGTTGCATCTATCTAATTTGCC
The DNA here is from genome assembly GCF_048771995.1 of Taeniopygia guttata. NCBI lineage: Eukaryota > Metazoa > Chordata > Aves > Passeriformes > Estrildidae > Taeniopygia > Taeniopygia guttata. The sequence goes on along the minus strand of NC_133063.1, from coordinate 61,499,667 downwards.
TTGTGAAAGAATAGTAAACAAGTATATAAGCCAGGAAGAATTCTAATCATTACTACTATGGGAAATAACAGTTAGTTGTACTGATTGTAAAAGGACAATTTACATCAGGAATTTAAAAATAGAATAAATATATTGAGAGTATCGAAACTATATATGAGATTCCAAATTTAAATATTCATACTGGAATTTACTTGGGTAGAATCTTAGCCAACCCACTACTCCCAACTATGGTGCCTGCTCAATGCTGTTCACAGGCATTTTTTCATTAGCGAATTGCCAAAGCAAGCAACAGAAAAATCCAGAAATCAAAATAATATTTAGAGTAAAATACATTCCATTCACAGAATTTTATATTTTTTTATTTTATATTTTACTGAGTTCGCTTGCTGGTTTTGGCAGCAGGGAGGGACTGCAAGAGATGCTTTTGTGAGAAGACACCAGCAGTTACCCCCAGCTACACAGAGCTACTGCCAGCCAGCTGCAAGATTGTCCCACTATTGGCCAAAACTGAACCCCTCTGTGAGGTCTGTAGTCACTCTGTGATAATGTATTTAAGAAAATATAAATAATCAACTGTGGAACAGCAGCTGGGAGAAAAGAGTGAAAATATGTCAGAGTAACAGCTCTCTAGACCCCAAGGTCAGGGGAAAAGGAGGGGAAGGAAGTGCTGTAGGCACCACAGTAGGAATTCTTCCGGGGCACATGGCTCTCCCTGCTACAGCAGGGTATGTCCTGAAGAATACTGCAGCCTGGGGGAACCCAGACAGGGACAGGTGCCTGACCAGAGCTGCAGCCCATGGAGGGGAACACCTCTTGATTGATTGTCAGGATTAATAATCTCATGGGGGACCATATGGAAGCAGTGTGCTCCTGAAGAACTGTAGCCCATGAAAAAAACTCATGCTGAAGCAGTTCTTGAAGAACTGTAGCTCCCAGAAAAGACTCACATAGGAATAGCTCAAGAAGAGCTTTCTTCCTTGGGAGGGGCTTGGGGCTGGAGCAGAGGAAGAGAATGAGACGGAAAAAGAGACAGAGATGAAGGGGTATGAACTGATATCAAGACAAATTTCCCATTCCACTTGGACACTTAAGTAGGGAACGAAGGGTAGAAGAGTTAGAAGTGAAACTGAGAGTTTAAGAAGGGGTTGGGGTAAGATGTTTTTACTTTTGTTCTTATTTCTCACCTTCCCCCTCTGCTACAGTAAATTTGTGATAAATTAAAATATTTTCTTCTAGCCAGAGGTGTTTTGCCCATGACCCTGAGATTAGCTCAGTTGGTTAGAACGTGGTGCTAACATCACCAAGGTTGCTGGTTCAATCCACCATATGCTTTGGTCTTGGTGATCTTTGTGGGTCTCTTCCAACTTAGAATATTCTGTGATTCCATGTAATCATGAGGGATCTTCTTTCCTTTACTCAGCTCATGATCTTTTAATTGTGTTTTCTCCCACTGTCCTTGGAAGAGATGAAGTGATAAGGGTGGTTTGTTGGGCATCTTGTACCCAGTAAAGATTAATCCACCACATAGACACAAAAGGCCTTTTCAGGTCTTCTTCAGTGCTTATGACAGACTTGCAGCCCTGTAGTAAGTGCAACACTATGAGCTCTGGAAACACAGATTTCAAAATTCACCTGGGATTCGAGTTCTGTACTTATAACTGTGAAACAAACTTTAAAAATTCCATCTGCTCTTTCTTTCCTTTTCGAGTGATACTCACATTGGTCAGGCAAAAAAGTGTTGTAAGTCCATCTTATTATATTTTAAATACTCTCCAACATTTGTTAAAGGTGTATATTGTACCCAAAATTATCTCTGAAATAAGTGAGGAAGAAAAGGGAGAAGACAGATGGAAGGAAAGCTGAGAAATTATACATGTATTCTACAATTTAGTAGAAAACACAATACAAAATTCTTGCCTGAAATTTGTAGTGAAATAAAATAGTAGAATATGAGAGAGGGCAAAGACAGCTAGTGGAGTGCAATGTAATAAATCATCATTTGCTGATCCAATAGAAGTACATGGGAGCAATTACACTTTGGCAGCTATTTTATTTTTCCCTTATGGAGTTTCAGACTTATACACTAAGATAGCTTTCATGTGATTAAAACTTGCACCATGTTTAATTTCCTTCAAAAGAACAGTCACTTTAAAAGGGAGAGAGAGGGAGTGAAAGAGACCCACAAGAGAGTGAAATAATGCTGGGGGTGGAAAAGGGGCAGTAATTTTGCCCAGATAATGTTGTCATACTTTGTAAAGCCTTTAATGCTGGAATTTATTTATTAATGATGCATGGGTTATTACCCACCATCTGTCTTGTGTTAGCAGTGGGCTGTTTCAGATTATGGTAATGTGTTTCTGATTTGAGTTGTGTTGAAAGCCAGAACAAGGCATCTCATGTGCAGTCCTCTTTGAGGCCTGCTGTTTTCAATTCCTCTTCACAGAATGGGCTTTTATTTGATTTGTTATGGGGATTTTTTCTTCTGTTGCCAAAACAGCTGCAAGCCTGGAAGGGAATGAGACACAAGGCCACAGCAAACTTGTTAGCTCATAAGAGAAACAGAATGTTCTAGGAACATAAAGGGGAGCTGAAGGAAAAGGGAGAGAGAGAAAGATGAGAGGAAGAGAGGTGATAGGAAGGGACAGAAGAAAAGTGGTGTAAGTGATAGGATAAAGAGATCTAATGATTTTTTAGTTGTTTTTTTCATACCAAAGGCACATTAAAAAAATATTTTCTGTTCTGAGTAACATGCAGCAAACTGTTTCATTTTTAATTTAATATCTCAGTTAACACACAACATCTTTATTTTTTTTCTCCTGTTTTTGAAGGACTTCAACTGCTTTTATACTAGTGAAAAGCATAAAATAAAAAAATTCATCCCAAATGATCTTGCATCAAAAAGCTAAAAAAATCCAAATCTAAAACCCTGGTCTGCTCATGCTTCTGATGTGGCATGCAGTGTGCCCATGGTAAAGAGATGTAAAGACAAGGAGAAAAAAACAGCAGCTTCCTTGCTGAGAATCCTCATATTTAGGTCTCTGTCAGTCAGAATGTTGAGTTGCATTTTTGAAATTAAGTAAGCAAGTAGACAATTCTCTCCATAAAAGTTGATTCCTTTTCACAACACCTGGACTATAGGTTTCTGATCCCAGGTCATTTGCAGTACCTTTTTAATTTAGGGAACATTTTGGGAAAATAGTATTTTCCAAATAAAAGTTGTATGAAAGTGTTGTATAAATAAACATGTTTAAGTCAAACCTTATGAAATGTTTCACAGAAGTCTCTTGGTAAGGAAAAGTTGAACACTCCACATGCCAAAAATGAAGTTCTTTTATGTTACATATTATAGCAATATGCCATCTCATTTTCAGACCACAACATATGCTTGTCTCACATGCTGTCATACACAGAATAGCATTTAATTTCTATGCGGAAAGTATCTTTGTTTACTGATGGAGAAACACTAGATAAACATTTCTTATTCTTTGCATCAGACTGATGCTCTCACCAGCAGTTTTTTTCTGTCAATTTTGACCATACTCACTTTTATTAAAATTCAGTAATGGTTTCAATATTTTTCCTGTAAATAATTCGAAAAAACCAATTTTTGTTGTGTTGTTCCTCATGGGGATTTTCCTGCTTGCTTACTTGGTTGGTTGATTGAATGGGTTTAGGGCAGGGGTTGTTTGTTCTTTTGTTTGTTTGGGGATTTTTGCTGGGGGCGGGGCAGGGGGGGGGCATGGGGAGGACATGACTGTATACTGTCTAGAACAAAGTGTGTGTAGGGAACTTCTACGCAGTAGAATTTCAGACCTAAACCCAGTATTCTCATATTTTTTAGCAAACTATGCTGAATTTGTTAAAGTCACAGTGCCACTAACAGCCACTTAGTGAACTGTGGCTAAATTACTGCAAATCAGTTTCTGGAATGTACTAGAAGCTTCATTTCTGTAGTCCAATAGAAGTGGTAGTTGGGTATCAAATTTTGCCACAAGCAAAATTTGAAGGTCTCCAGAAAACTATCTACAAATCAGGCTTTTTTTTTTTTTTTCCAGTTAATTATTTCCTTTAGAGTTATTCAAAACAAGTTGACAAGCAAGTGCTTTTTTTTTTTTTTTTTTTTTTTTTTTTTGGAGCAGCTCTCCTTCCCAATGCTTGATTTTTGCCAAATGGTAAAAATCTATGAAATGGTATAGTAAAATGAAAATGAATGGTCATAACAGAAATGGTATCTTAAAATGAAATTATCTATGAAATGGTATCTTAAAATGAAAGGCCATCTTAAAGCTGATTTTGTGTTGAGTTTCTGTGTCATTTCTTAGTGCAATGAATTAGGTTGAAATACTAGTCTTTAAAAGTCTTTTTAGAATGCATGATGATGTGATAGGACTTCCTTTTTTTAGCAGAGCTCAACAGCTAGAAATAACTCCTAAACTCCTGTTAACAATCTTCAGTAGAAACCTAAGTTTCTCAAAACAAACACACTGGTGTCACAGTGACTGAGATTTCCAACTTAAATTGGCTATGAATGAGCTAATCAGTTTTATCAGGACTCTTTTATTTTAACAACAGGAAAAAGAGAAAATATTTGTCTTTTATAGGACTTTTTGGAATAGATAGGAACTTATTTAGAATACCTCAAAAACCCCTCAAACGCTCCACCTTCTTTGTGTCTGTGAAAACTAACATCAAAAAAAGCACAGGCAATGGTGACAAAGCACATAGAAAGACAAAATTTGAATAATCCAAAATTGTAATTTATGAAGATCATTGTAAATTACAGTCTCTTTCTACACCACAAACACTTTAACTGCATTTGATCACAGCATATATGTATTCTGATGATAGTTTATCCTTTAGAGTGAGTAATCCAATTCAATTTTTCTTGTGTAGTTCAAGTTAATATGAAAAAGAAGCCAGATGTGCCTATGTAAATCTTAATAATTTCATATGTTCCCTCACACTTCTTTATTGTGTATGATGAAAATTACTAAAGTGTTTATTTTCCTGCATATTCTTATTACATGGGGCTTCAGAAAAATTAATATGTGAGTTCTGCTGACAGACAACAGTTATTATCTGTTAGGAATTAATGATTAGAGTACAAATACTTTAAAGCAAATGCCTGTTTTGTCCCAACATTGTTAAACATGGTCTTTCACGTGTTACTAATTTTCTTCATAGTATCAAAGGTTTTCGGTTGTTTGAACACAAGGGGAAACCAGCTATACCAAGTTGTTTACACAGAGCAAACAAGAGCACAAACTGAGAAGGATGTGCATGTTAATTAGGTATGGGCTTCAGAAGATAAAAACTCAACGTGCTCACTGGAGTTGTTTCTCCACTGCCTGTCTCAAAGCTCAGAGAATCCCACTAATGATTTTATATTACTTAGTGGATGAACTGGATATGTTCTTCCTGATTTTATTCTCATAATACAGTCTTTTTTGCATCATTGTGTTTCTTGCAAACACCTTTAAATACTTCTTTGCTTTCTGAAAGTTTCCAATGGGATTAAAAATGAAGCACATATGATGGTTGCTAACTTAACCAATGCTCCAGTTTAAGAGCAATGCACTGCAGTTCATACATGTCCAGCAATATGTAATATCAAAATACAAACTAATTTGAAAATGGTAGTTCTAACAGTAGCCAAAGGTATATTTTTATGAACAAGAAAGGATATCATGAATACTGTCACTGGTTATTTTCTGACAATCTGAACTGTTAATCTTTCTGAGATAATGGTCATTTAAAAATATTTGGATAAATAGCCTTCATGTGGAAGTTTTATTTCATGGCTTACCTATTCATTATTTGAATTATTTGTTTTTCTGATCTGCCAGAAATCTTGTGCTCTTCAGTTCCACAGTTCAGTTACATGTATCATAGAAAATATACTTAGATTTGAAAACTGATGTTTGTTAATTTTGATAGCGATTTTTTCCTACTTATTTTACAAGTGAAAATATGCAAGCATTCCCTAGTTATGTTTATTATACCATTCACATAACTTTTCTGTATGTCAGGCTAATCAGCCACTCTTTCACTCTGAGTTCTAATCAAAACAAACTCCATGCACTGAAGATACCGTAGGACACAGTATGTATTTACAAAGAGCTGTCTGAGGGTCAGACATCTACAATCCAACATTTGACTGGGTTGTACCCATAAACATAATACAAACCTGTAGGCGTAAAAAAAAGTATCAGATTCTGCTATGAATATAAATTAAATAACATATACATTTGAAGAATGTAAATGATATTTACGTAACTTTAAGTATTCAAATATTAAATGAGCTGTAATAAAAGTCAACAGGAAATTTAGCCTAGTATTTTAATAAGTCGTAAGCCTGACTTCCTTCTGTTACTGCAAAGTTTTCAGAATATCGGGCGTGCAATAATAAATTTACTGGAATCAGTAAAAAAAAAAAAAAGAAAAACAAACAACAAAAAAAACACCCAAAACAAATCACCAAAGAAACCAATCCAAAAAACCAAACAAAGAACAAACCAACAAAAGAATGAGGAAGTATTTCAAACATATCATATTTCAAACATGACCAAAACTTGTGACAATATGAACACTCCCACTTATCATCTTCTAGTCATTGGTGAAGAAAACAAGGAGATATATGGTCCTAATGATGTATACAGGTCTAAATGAAAGGGATAAGAAGATGTAATTGTGGAAGCAGCCATCACTGGAAAAAATAAATAGGAGTCTTCCATAATTTCATGGCGTAGAGCTCTTACACTCCACAAACAAAACAAAATAGATGTTCAGTTTTCCAACATTTGCCATTTTGCTCAAAAATGTGATTACACTCTATAATTTTTCTTAGCTCAAGTACATATTTTGTAATGAATAATCTTAGTTATATCATTTTTTTGTTCTGTGGTATTCCAATTCACTGATCAAAATATGATGTAGACTTCTAACTTTATCCTTGTAAGAAGAAAATAAATTTTTCTTCTAAACTCACATGGTTTTCTAAAGGCTTCTGTTAGTCCAACATACTGATCTGTACTCAGGTCATAAGAGGAGAAGGTATATAACAAAAATAAATGCTTTATTATACTCATTAAGAAAAGCAGATAAGATCTACAAAATCATACAACGTAATTGATTAGAAATGCACGTGTAAAGCGTCTTGGAATTCAGTTACATGATGAATGAATGAATGACTATATTAGTAGGCTAATTATACCACTTTAATTAAACAAAATTATAAATCCGAATGCCTTCCAAACTCTGGTGTATGGAATGAGAACAGAAGAGTTAATTATATACAGTACACATGCTTTACAGCTTATTTTTACAGACTGTAAAGCAAGAAATTTTAAACCAATGACTTTACATTCAAACAAATAAGCTTTAATGGATCTGCAGGCCACAGTCTCTGTAAAGTAACTTCTCTCTTGGAGAGTATATGGTCAATATATTTGCCGTCTTCCTTTCACTTCAAGTGGTATGTGCTAGTGTATGCCATAATTTCTCAAAGACTTATGATGTGAGGATATGACACCACTTGTGATGTGGTGTCATAAGGTTATGTGAAAAAGATTCTTCACTATTGGATTGGCATATCCTGTCCCTTGTCACCCGACCCCCAGTATGTGAACAGCCATTTTTTTATATGAAAAATGTAGCTCTATTGTGCACATGCGAATCTTTGACTCTTTCCTTCTCTATCCCAAGTTCCACATTGAGAAACAAGACAGCCAAAACCTTTGAAATCCATGTGGCAAAGTTGTACTTTGAAAGACAAACAGAGGCTGCCCTTGATTACTGTTGGAAAATGCATGATAATATAGAAAACCACAGCAGGACAAATTCTCCCTTCGTAGTCATATACAAAACTTTCATTGACGTCAAGAGGTTTTCTAGCATTATATATCTAATGGAAAAAATATGGCCCATTGTGTCAGCTACACTCCACTGAAATTCAGACTGACGTATACCTCAGAACGTGAAAGGCTCACATCCCAATGTAATTGTCACCTTTTTAAATTACTCATTTCTGTGTCCTTAGTAGGTATTTCACCTCTGTGCTACTATGTTTATATTAGATGCAAACTAGATACTACAAAATTAAATTTAGATGTAATGAAAACTAAAAATTATAAATGTTATATTTGTAAATAATATAAAAATTCTGTGCACCTGAATTCCTTTAAACATATAATTTTCCTCCAGATTTTCATCGACTTGCTCATACCAAATGTACTTTTGCAAATCCTATTTTTAAGCATAATTTTCTCCTGATGATGAGCTTAGCATGCTTATAACATGCTGGTTTTCCATGAATATAAACGTGCGGTCAGATAAAAGCCATAAATTCTGCCTACAAACCTTGCCTTTTATCACACAAAAAATATGTTCACATTACAATCCATAGATGCATGAGCATTCACTAGGTGTTTTTAACCATTCTCCAAAAAGGTGCCCTTAGGAAAGCACCATTCACAAGCTATGGAATCTGCTTCTCTGTTGAAAGTATATCTGCATTGTGTGAGGGAGATGAATTATCATTGTCATAAAGTGCCAAACATACTGTTCTGTTTGTTCTATCTATTCTTTGGATAGGAACGCTAAGCTTCTAACTTAAGGTAGGGAGTACGTGAACAGCTGCGCATATCATATTTCCTTTGCACATCTACTCAACACCCATGAAAAGACCAAAAAGAATTGGTTTTTGGGGGTTGTTGACATGGAGTAATGGGAAGAAATGTTGGTTGTGGTTTGGAGGGTTTTTTGGTTGTTTTTTTTGTTTTGGCATTTGAAGTTTTCCTTATTTATTAATTTATTAGTATTTCTTTCTTTAAAGACAAAATATCTATTGTGTCTAATTTGTGCCATTAAGTTCTGTCAGAAAGTTGGTCAGCTCGCTAAAAAAATCTCCCATAGGAGTCAGAAGAGATAAAAGCAGAACATTAAGTAGTCAGGAAACAAGTATGTAGCATCTACCATATTCTATTTATTAGGCTCAACAGTGGGAAAGGACCAGTGATTTACTGACTGGTCAGAACACCTTCTCTCACATTAAAGGCTCACCTCTCACACATTAAAGGCTGTAAAAGGCTTTCACGAAGGCTGAATTGCTAATTACTTGGAGATCTAGCAGAAACCAGCTATAGACAGACCAGCTGGGATGAAATGCCTGCCAGAACAGCCAGAAAGACCTGCTTTTTTTGTCCAACTGGCTCAAACAATAATGACTGAGTTTGCCAAAAGTCTAAAAATTGCTACCAAGTTTAAAATGTCAGTAACCCTAAGACTGATGTCTCGATACTAGGGGGTCAGAAATTATGTAACCTACAAAATTTGTAATTCTGCAGGATCTAATAACAAACTTCTTGACTCAGAAACAGATATCTAACTAGGAATGAGAATAAAAGGGTTTCAAGGTGTATTTAACTCTTAGAATTACCATATTCAACAGCAACATGTTAGATTTGATTAATGTGTTGAACTGCTGAATAAAGAGTTTATTTTTTAAAACACCTTTAAATCCACATCATACTTGAGAATTTGTAGACCTTTGCCTCCAGAAGATTATTGGTCATTTTAGATTTGTTAATATAAATTTTTTTTTTTATTTTAAAAAATAAAACAAAGCAAAAAATAAACCTACTACTTACTGCCAGAAGCAATATATCATTACATGAGAGCTTTAAATTTCAAAGCAGCATGAGAAAATTTATATTAAAAAACAATTCCCTTGTAGCTATAAAATTTCAACTAATTAAAATCCTGAAAAATCTCTTTATATAAATAAAAATAGCCAAAGCAAACAAACAAAAACTCTCCACCCACATTTTCAGGAGATATGAAAAGAAAATAAGATTCATCTTTTAAAAGAAGTTTATACTAGAGGGCCTAACAACATTATCCACACAGGTATGAGTTATGTATTGTTTTAGTTGTGCTTCCTTAAAAACTTCAGTTGGAGTGCAATTATTTCCTAGTGGGTCCAGGGTGCTGATTATTTGAATTAGTTGTAAAATCAGGGACTAAGCCTGGAAGTAATGATTTGCTCCAGATACAGATGTGGGGGTATTCAAAGAAAGATAAGTAGAATGATTAGAAATTCAGATCTTTTCTCCCAGGGATTTTAGAGAAAGTAATAATTGTGGGTTTTCTTACTTTCTCTGTGCATATTGAACTTAGGAGAGTGCTAAATTTGTAATATACTTAACAACAATTTTCTTATAATAGAAATGTAACTTGACAAGGTAATTGAAACATTAGCAAAAATCCCATTAAATTTATGAGAAACTTACTGCGTTTTTCTTAGAAGATATAACTTTGAAGAATGAGTGAATAGCTCTGTATTTTTGTCGTCTCAGCTTGTTGTACCATTACAACAAGCAGTCAGTAGCATCTGCTAAGAAGATTTCTTGCAATATGAGCAGCTATTCACCAGGAACCAGACAGAGATCACCAAACTTCAGTCCTAAAGCTGAAACTAGTGTAAGCAAAGTTTTGGCAGTAGAAGATGTATATAGGATTCTAACTGGACAGTAAGAATATCACTTGCACTATCTAATGCATTTTACAGAGGAAGAGTGAAAGAGTTTGTCAGCTTTAGAAAAAAAAAATTAAGAAGCACATAATTTCTTCAATAGCAGGGAAAGGACAAGGTTATTGAAGAAAAGCTGTGTATAGGTCAATAGGGCCATTTACACAAATTCTACCACCCTATTTAAGATTATTTGGGTGCTTTATTTGACCCAAAGACCCCACTCATCATATGAATTTTCTCATCTCTTTAGAAAACAGAATGTGTACTAACCATTTTCCTGTGCTTTGATGTATTTGTTTCTAAATTATTTCTTTTAAATTGAGTGAGAATCAAGCTTAATGCACACAGTTCCATAACAGCATTCCTTGTAATGAGAGACATCTTTTAATGGAAAGTGCTGCCCTATTAAATTGAAAACATACAAAGTATAAACCACATATACAAGTATGTGAAAAATAGAGCCTTTTCATTTATTCATTTCACTAAGCAATGTGAAGATGCATACCAGAATGAAACACATACACACGAAAGAGATGATATCCCCACTAGCATAAAGATGGCTCTTGGAAAAAGGTGAAATACTGAAAAACCTGATATCAGTTAAGCAGACAAACAAGCAATAATACCCATTTAAGATTAATTTGGATTTCTAACAGCAAATATTTCAATCTCTCTTAGACTTATATTCCATGATAAATGTAATAAAATCACAGAATCAATACAGAATAAAGCTGAGCACTTTGGGGTTTGATATTGCAGAATTTTGTTTTTTAATTTGAAATTTTTCAGTTTGTATTTATGAAATTCTATGTGGCAAGTATCCCATCACGTTTCAGTGCTAGCTGAGAAGTTGTACAAATTGGGAGCAAGAAATTAAAACTATTGCCACAAACTCTGAAATATGACTAGATTTTCTTTTAAAATCTTGGTCTTCTATTCTATACTGCATAAACTGTGATCAATGGATAACAACAGTTTAAAGAGACAAAAAAATTTCAAAGTGTCTTTACCTTTAATTTACTTTCTAAGGATATTATGCACAAGGGTATGAATCATGTCACAATCAGCGTTTGAAAATATATTTTATTCTCAATTAATTGAATAGGAAATTGAGGTGATAGATTAAAGTATACTTTTAAAATTGCATTTTCAACAATGCATGAGATTATGGTTTAAAGGCCAAAAAAAACCCCTCACAAGCTCTTTTTCTTACTTTTTATTTTTACAGACATCTTGAAACACAAGAAACAGACCACACAATACAAAACACAACAGATCCAGAAAAAGTGTGCCACATTTCATTAAGCATAAGCTGTCTAAATTGCATGCTAAGAATAAAGTGTTATTGTCAAAGGGAAAGTTCAAAAGGAAAGCACATAACCCCAAATTATACAAAGAATGTTTATAACCATAGTGGAAGATCACAGTCACAATAATTAATCTAAAAAATATTGCAGCCTAGTTTATTCCATGCAGAGTTCTTCAGATGCATTATGCGTCAAACTTACTCTACAGTTCATAAAAGCCATCTGTCAACACTTTCATAATGACTTTTTTGCTTTTACTCTGTTCAGAGACACAGGGACTCCAGAAACATGAAATTTCTCAGAAACTGAACACCATGTATCTGGTGACTTTTTTAATCCATTGCTAAGTTTCAGATTTTACCTTTTAGTTCATTTTGTTCTGCTCAGTTTCTGCTGGCAACACTATTTTATGTCCTGTCACTTATGCAAAGAAATATTATGTGACTGTCCAAGCTGCTTGTTCCTTGACATTCAGGTAAAAATCTCTCATTTTTGCTGATATAAAATCAAAAAGAAATCACCATTTCTTATTGCTCCTAAATCCATCTGCCATATTTTTATTTTAAAAATAAAAATAACATTATTCCAAGAACAAAAGGGATACTAAAGAAATGTTGCCTTAGTCTTCCATGGCAACCCATCTTCCCACACCTATCAACGCCTATCTGTTATTGAAGACAAGAACTGGGGAAGCAAAGTGCCACTGCAAGTAAAGATCAGGTCCATGACTACTTTAGAAACCTCAATAAAGTCTATGAAATTTGATCGAATTCACCTCAGAGTCCTGAGGGAATACAGTGATGCAGTTTCCATGCCATTCTCCATGATACTTAAAAAGCCATGGCAGTCAGATGAAGCCCCAGGGGACTGGGATTTTACCCATCTTCCAAAGGATAGAAAGGAGCACCAGGGAAACTACTGCCCTGTCAGCCTCCCCTCTGTGTCTCAGAAGATCATGGAACAGATCCTCCTAGAAGCTGTGCTAAGGCACAGGGAGGACAGGAAGTGATCAGAGATAGTCAGCGCAGTTCCACCATGGGTGAGTCATGCCCGACCAACCCAGTGGTCTGTGATGCAGTGACTACATCAGTGTACAGTTACTGATGGCATTTGGCATTTACATGAAAGAGTTAGAGATGTCATTTATCCAGACTTCTGTAAAGCCTTTGACACAGTCCCAGAGCCCAGAACATCCTGTTCTCTGAATTGGAAAGAGATGGATTTTATGGATGGACCATTCAATGAATAGATGGTTTAGTCAATTTTATCCAGAGTTTAGAGGTCAGTGACTGAGTATCTTAATGGACACTGGTAAAAAAGGGTGTCCCTTAGTAGTCTATACTAGGACCTGTACTGTTTGAAGACTTCATCACTCACATAATCAAGATCAAGTGCACCCTCAGCAAATTTGCTGATGACACTGACCTGAGTGATGCTGTTGAGACTCCTGAAGAGCAAGATGCCATCCAGAGAGACCTGGACAAGCTTGAGAACTGGGTCCATGGGAATCTCATGAGATTTAACAAGGCTAAATGCAAAGTGCTGCACATGGGTCAGAGTAACCCCTGATTCAAACACATGCTGGAGGATTAAGGGATTAGAAGATGCCCTGCCAAGAAGGACTTGGGGGTGCTAGTGGACAAAAAGCTTGACATGACCTGATAACATGCACTTGCAGTTCAGAAAATCAAACACACCCTGGGCTGCATCCGAGTAGCGTGGCCAGCAGGGAGAGGGAGAGGATTCTGCCCCTCTGCTCTTGTCAGCAGCAACTTCAACTGGAGTGCTGCATCCAACTCTGGAGCTCCAAACAGAAGAAGGGCATCATGTTGCCAGAGTGAGTCCAGAAGAAGCCATGAGCATGATCAGAGAACTGGAGCACATCTCTGATGAAGACAGATTGAGAAAGCTGGAACTGTTCGGCCTAGTGATGAGAAGGATCCAGGGAAACTTTATAGCAGGACTTCAATACCTAGAAGGGGTCTACAGAGTGGGAGATGGACTTTTTACGAGAGCAAGGAGTGATAGGACAAGGGGGAAAGGTTTTACAGTGAAAGAGAGTAGCTGTAACAAATAATATTTTTACAATGTGTGTGGTGAGATAATGAGAAAAGTTGTCCAGAGAGGTGATGAATGACCATAGCTGGAAACATTCGAGGTGAGGTTGAATGAGGCTCTGAGCAACCCGAACTAATAGATCTCCCTGCAGATGACCTTTGAAAGGTTCTTTCCAATCCAAACTATTCTATGATTCCATTAAATTTAGCCTTTTTTCCTCAAACACATCTCTGTAAGTCTCTAAACATGACTCATCAGATTTCAGGTAACTTACTTCAAAATAGTCTACAAAACAAAGCAATAATAATTTTAGAAGGAGAAGCTTCAGATATGCAAAGGAGAACAGTGATTTGGAAAATATTTGCAAGAAATAGGAAATCAGATAAGCAGAACCAACAGTTTATAGATGTATCTATTTAGTGTTTTGCTTCAATCAGGAGTATGAAACAAGTATTCCACTTGTCTCCATTTATATTTTGGTTCGTACCATGGAGCACTCCTAGAAGAACATGGGAATGAAAGAAGCCCAGAGGATGCACTCTAATTGCCTGTTGGACAGGCATCAGGTTCTCAATATTAATGACTTCACTCTAAATTTCTAGGTTCACACTGATTCCAGGACTGAAAAATCCCAGGACCAAGAGCAATGAAACAAGATATTTTCCACAGTTCTTTATGGAAAATCCCTGTTCCAATTAAAATAAAAATATTTGGCCACTTTTCTTCTTTTTTTTTTTCTTTTTTATTTTTTTTAATTTCTGGGAATGCTGAGTGAGCACAATAAACATATAAAACATGTAATGCCTTCAAAATAACAGTTATATGCATAGCATCCATCACATTTACTTGTTGCACAGAAAGTTTACCAAGCTACATCAGTTGCACTACACACACTTTTCTTAGGAACTCCTTACAAAATATATATAATTAATTAAGAGATTTAATGAAGAGACACTCAGAAAAGTAATGGTTGAATTGTGTGAAGAACAGTAAAAGAACAAAGGAAATATGAATGCACCACAGTTCTAAAAAAAATTTTGGATTTCTGAATTTCAGGGATATGAGGGAATTACAATAAGAGGGAAAGACAATAAAAAATGAACTTATAAATGCTTGTTTTCTCAAAAGAAGTAAAATCCTGCCACAATAGTGGCAGAAACTGGAAATTAACAGACTTTTTGAAAGAAAAACAAATGGCAAATAAGCAAATGACTCACAAAAGAAGGACAAATTAAAAACATCCTTTAATTGATAACATGTATTAAAGTAGATGTAATTAACTAGCCATAACATGTAAAAGAGAGCAAACCTAAAACATTTCTTAGAATTAGTATTGCTTTTTAGTGCTCTTTTACGAACTTTTTAATCTTTCTACTTGCATTCTGCTACAATGTGACAACCAGTGTTACTATTTCTGGCTATTAAATTATCCATATTTAAAATATTTGTGAGACATTCTCCCTTATCAGATTACCAAAAAAGATGGAATATTTAAAGAACTAATTCAATGTACTATTTTTCAGATCTTGAAAATTCTGAGTTCATTATCCACACGAATAGTCACAATGTTTCAATCCCTATGTATCTTCTATGCACTGTAGACTTACCTATATGAAGGCTCAGTTTTAGTGTCAGTGTTTTTTAATGGTGTTACAAATTGTATGGATGCAAGAATCAAATATACGTTAAGAAAGATTTTCGATAACAAAATGAGAATAACTTTGGACTTCTTTGAGGGTACAGAGGTTTTGCAGAGAGATTTGAGTAGACTAGGGGGCTGGGCAGTCCTGAACTGTATGCATTTTAATATGTGCAAGATTCTCTATGTAGAATGGGGTTATCCTGGTTCTACCAGCAAATTGAGAGACAAGAGGTTGGAGCACAGCCCCACAGAAAGACTTCTAGAGTTTTGGGTCAACAGGAAGCTGAATATGAGTCAGCAGCCAGGAGGGTCAACCATATCCTGGGGTGCATCAGGCATTGCTGGACAGTTGAGGGAGGGGACTGTCCCCCTCTATCCTGTGCTAGATCTCCCTTACTGTGAGTTCTGTGTGCAGTTTGGAGCACTGCAATAATATAAGGCAGACGTCAAAGTATTAGAATGCGTCCAGAGGACTGTGATGAACATGCTGAAAGGCCTCAAGAGAAGGAATCCTACGTAGCAACTGAAGTTACTTGGCTTGTTCAGCTTCAAGCAGTAAAGTCTGAGAAGGCTGTCAGAGTTAAAGGAGCATCTGTGTACTGTTATAGGATAGAGTTTTAGTTTGCTGTCTTTGGAGAGGAGCAGAGAGTTTGACTTGATTATACTTTACCAGTCTTTAGGCAATGAAGACTAATACTTCAGCAAAACACTTCCATAACCTAATGGCTAAACTAATAAACAGGAAAAGTAATTAATTTAGTTACAGGAAATTCTAAAATCAGAAGAGTTTAGCCTATTTGCTTTCAAAATCACCTCACTCTTATGAAGGTCACAAAACAGTCAAAGATATTTGGGTAAATGTTGAAATTTATGTCCAAAATAATTGTGGACCTAAGGTGTAATATTTCCCTTTCCTTTTTGAGATGGGCAAGTGGCCTATTAAATTTCATGGCAAGAACAATGAAACACAATCTTTGAAAGTTTTGAAATGAAGCAATGGTAGAAGAAAAAATTAATCCTAGCACTTTGTCTGAATAGAGCTAGCAGAACTTAACAAGGTACCAAAACCCATATATTATTTTTATAGCAGAAAGTTGGATACACTTTTGAAAGATGAATTTTCAGTACTATTGCATGTTTAGATTGATTTAAAGTTTTGATTTTGACTGCAGTTTTCCAAATACGATGGTTTGAATTTAAATTTTCATCTGTATTCTGATTTCACACAGATTTCTAACAACTGCTCACATAAAATAGCTTAGATCTCCTAAATATCTTTACTTTAAAAGATTTTCAAATTTTTTTTTTTAAAGAAGTACAACTATTTATTTCATCAGGAAATAAAATCAACAATTCTGCCACAATTATGAAACTCTAAATAATGTAGCTTTACTTCCTTGTTCAAAAACACTGTCAGATGGTTTTGGCGGTCTTTTGATAATCACTGGTATTTTATTTTCCCCCCCATGTTCTGTATTATAAGTGTTCTACACTATTTTAAGAAAAATACTCCTGTGTGGGATGAGAAGTAAGGTAAGTAGGAAAAGAGAATTAGCTTCTGGGTATTATTTTCTCTTTTGAGGTTTAAACTATCTGTTGTCATCTAAAAGTAAGCAAAATGACTAATCATGAGTCCTGGAGCAGGGCATCCCATATATGCTGAACTGAGACAGGAATTGTGCATCTCATTTAGTGTACTAGCCCATTCAGGCTAGTGTAGCTCACAGCCCACTCTTCAGTATACTGAAAATGTTATGTCCATTGTAATGCCCACTGAAACATTGCATTTAGAAAACTACCCTGTTTCCTTTTAGAGTTCTCAGGAAATTTTCATGAGCCCTTCTAGTACTTATTGATCAGTTGCAACTGTCTCTTAGTTTTTCATTAGCTTGACAAATATATCAGTTGCTGAGCTCTTGTCTTACACTTATCTCCCCATCAAAATACCACAAAGGTGCGTGCTACATCACTCAAGATCTAAGGACTTCACCTAGGGTACTTTTTTATACACTTTTGTCAGTCACCATTCGATGTTGGACTCTCTTGCTTCTGTCAGGAAATCTGGAAATTAAGCAGTGGGCTTCCTCCTTAAGAATAAAAAATTTATTACTTCACTCATATGCCCTATCTAGCATTAACTAGAGATAAGTGAATTCAGGTGGGTACCATTACTGACTGTCCCTACGACTGACCCTTGAGTGAATAAATCCATACCCTGCTAATATAAAGCCCTCAGTCCATCATCTTTCTCTGATTTGCATTACAATATATGCTTAGAAATGTGAAGGAATAAAGTAAAAAGTAAACATCAACAAATGAGCCATGTCAGATTTTCCAAAATGTGGTTACCTTGTAACTGTATGCACATTAAAATTGCTGATACATTACCTACTCACCTCTCCCCCAGAACACACATTTTCCACATTTTTACGACTCCTGTTCTCCATTTGGAAGTAAAAGTTTAAGAATTATAGTAGAGAGGCCTTGAAAGCCCAACACCTCTGTCACATGGAAAAATTTATCTTCCAAGGCATTCCTTGACAATGAAAGCCAGAGCTCAGCGTCCTCTAGCAAATACACAGCCAGGCTCAGAAGGAATAGAGGTCAGGGGAGGGCAAAATTTGACAGCATAAGCCTTGCTCAAGTTACTCGAAGGGAATGGTCCGCTACTAATGAAACAGTCAAAACTTCAGCAGTTAAAACTTCTCTGAAATATAATTAAGTTTTACATCAGTAGTGATTTGTAAGAAAAAAGAATCCAAATAAATCCATTTAAAAATAAAACATTTGTAAAGTCTTTTTTTTTGTTGTTCCACACTCCAGCAGAAATTTAAATCTTGGTAATATAGTAATATGTCTCAGAAACTTAATGATTCTGCAATGGTTCAGATCAAAATAATGCTTATGTGAGTTCTAGAAGTGAAAACTCCAAATTATACTCAGGTGTTACAAACAAAATAACTATGGGCTTTAAGCTTTGTTATGAATTATCCCAGCGAATGGTCTCCTGTAAGCCAGCACATGTGGCAGCTGATAACAAAAAGATCACTGATGTAAAAAAAAAAAAAAATGTTGGATCCGTGAGAGGCCGTGGCTAGAGAATAAAGAGGAATGCAGTGGAGAATCCCCCAGCTTTATCCTTATCTCATCCTCCTCCTGTTGTATTTTGTTGTACAGAAAGCCTTGCATAAAACCTAGCTGTAGTTCTGAAATCAAATGTTCATAATACATACTAGACCAAAGGGTATGTTACTCTGTTATCAATGGATTCTCTGTAGCCTATCTAGATACAAAAGTGCTGAGGAAGATTATTCAATAGGACTCAATTCTTTAACAAAAATAAAAGTTCTAGTTTCTTTGGGAATTCAATATAATTTAAGTTGGACATTAGGAAGAAGGTCTTCACAGAAAGGGTGACTGGGCATTGGAATGGGCTGCCCAGGGGGTTGGAGAAGTCACTGTCCCTGGAGGTGTTTAAGAAAAGACTGGATGTGGTACTCAGTGCCATGATCTAGTAGACAAGATGGTGTGGAATCATAAGTCAGACTTGGTGATCTCAGAGGTCTCTTCTGACTTAACTGATTCTTGATTCTGTGATAATCCTTCTATCTCAGATTACTAAGTAGTGAAAGGTCTGTCAATGGCTGAGGCTGAAGCCAGGAAGTGTAATTGAAACACCTTAGTAATGGTGTTAATCAATAATCAATTTTGCAATAGTAAAGGGTTCTTTTTTCTGGTCATAATATAAGAAAGTAGAGACTTCTCATATCTCAGGCATCTAACAAATAACACAGTCCACTTCTTGACACACATGCTCACATACACAACTTTCAAGCCTAGAAAGTCAGCCCCCTCAAAAATAAGTTAGAATTTAGCCTTGTTGTGATCAGGCTTTCAGAGAAAGGGGACATCTTATTCGTTCTTGACTGATGTTCAAACTGGCAACACTATCCTAATATTACTGAAAATCAGTACTTCCTCCTTCAGCCTTCCACCACAGTTAACTCTGTTATCTTCTCTCCCTGTGTCAGTTTCTCAGGGTCACTTCCTCCTTTTTACTTTCTAGCACGTTCCTTTTTTTCTCACAACTTTTCCACTTAAGTCATAAGTATTTCCATAAAGCATCATCATTATTCTTCACTGTTCAATGAAAACAGAATATAAAGTTGACTATAACATAAACAGCAGATATTCAGCCAATGTCTTCTGTTGAAGTAGTCCAGTAAAACCTACATTTAGTTTATCTTTTCAAGTCAGAAAAAATCAAAATTTCAGGTTCTTGCTTCTTACTACTTTAGGGATATAATGTCATCACATCTCTAACAGCTTCAAAGTATCATCCAGTTAGAGGAAGAAACATAGAGGAAAGCCACAAGTGTTGTATTAATATACTGCTTGTGGTCTCTTTCCTTCATCTCTTGTTTTCCTCTAAACAGATCTAATAGCAATTCTTGTTTGTCCTCAGATCTTTGATTAGAAACATACCCATAAAGGTATAAGTTGCCTTTTTAATCTTTCATCAAAATTATAAATTGGTTTCTGAGCAACTGAGCAAATGCAACCAGGGAGCAAAGACTCCTTCAAGGTCTATACTGACTATGGCCAACCCCTCACTTGATACTGGCTTATTAAAAATATATTTCTCTTTGCCCTCCTGCTAAATTTCAGGCAAAAAAAACTGATCTTGAAACATCTCACGTATTTTGTCCAGTAAGAACAATTGAATAACTAAGTCTGAGAGAATAAGCTGCAGTTACCTTAGGTCAAATTACAGTGATACTGCATACTTACCTTCCTGAGACCACAGAATATTGGATTGTCCATTGTAGGTGGTTTTCTACAAGGATGCTACCAATCATGGGCTAATGATTGTATTAAAAATTGACTTTGTTTTAAACTAGACATCACTGAGCCCTCTGGAATAGGCAAAATCTAACTCTAGACAATGATCTATTCAGAGAGGAATCATGGCTTTTGTTATAAAATAAATTTAAAATCCAGCAACAAAAGAAGAACAACCTTGAGAATAGTCACTAGCTTATTCTGCTAGGCTTTACTAAAAAAAAAATCTGCTTCTCATGGGTAATTTTGTTTCATTGTTTCTTTCAGTTTTTTTCTCTTAAAATTGTTTTTTATGACATATGCATTTTATAAAAGAAATACACTTAGAATATGGAACAATTTTTTAGACAAGTATTAGCAAACACAGCTGCTATTGCTAAAATTTCAGGGAAAATAAACATGGGGCAGCATGGTTTAGGATGTAGTACAGGTGAAAGTATCCATCTCCCCTACAAAGGGTGTTCAGGCACAGAGAGGAACACACACATTCACAAGTAGCGCATTGTGAGAGACTGTGAGGACTGGTGTCTGGTGTCTGTGTTGCACACTGAGTGCTGATCCATCATACCATTTATAAATTAATGGAGTGCTTTGATCCTAATTTTGCTTTGAAGTCTATAAACTAAGTAGCATTTTCCTGTTACAAGCTATTCCAGTGAATGTTATTCTCAGCAACTGTCAGCAGCAGATTTGGCCTTATTCTCATCAATCACTGACATATGCATAATTTTTGAAAGATTCTGAAACTTAAGTTCTTGTCTTTTTTTCCCTGCATCCCAACCTTCTGTGTAGTCCTGTTTTTATAACAGAAGATTAATTTTGTGCAGTTTGTTCCAAATGTATTTCCTTCAATTTTTTCATTTGAATCATCAATGTTGGAGATATCAGTGGAGATAGATAACTAATCTCCTCTTCAAAAGCTGTATTTTGCCATTAACTTTATTTCCACCTGACCATATCTCTTTT
This sequence comes from Taeniopygia guttata, assembly GCF_048771995.1. Classification (NCBI taxonomy): domain Eukaryota; kingdom Metazoa; phylum Chordata; class Aves; order Passeriformes; family Estrildidae; genus Taeniopygia; species Taeniopygia guttata. The sequence goes on along the minus strand of NC_133063.1, from coordinate 61,478,321 downwards.
GATGGATGTGCGGGATATGGAGTAGAGGGGGTCGACTGATGAGGAAATTAAAAGATGGTTTATTGTGAAATCAGTCTTATGGAAGGGTGAAGACCATAAGGTTGTTACATCCACACATGCCATCGCATCAGAACCAATACTTCAGAAGCTGTTATAATTTTAGTTGCAATGTCTGTTACAAACTTCATATCTAATAATCTACTTCCACAAAGCTTGCCAGCATCCTTATTAACCAATTATTAATTGCTACATTTTACGCTATTTGCTGCAATGTGTTTCTTTTTATCCAATCATATAATTTTACAGAAACCTATTGCCGTATCTTCTACTTTTTACTTTTACTTTTCTATTGTTAGACTTCGTTTTCTGCTTTCTCAACATATTTATTTGCTTACATGAGGCACATTTCTACTTGCTTAAAACATTTCTCTGCTTGAAACTACAAATCTTTATTCCTATTTCGTGTCTGTTTCACTATTCTATTCTAAACCTTCGAGCCTTCTCCAAGGTCTTAGGTCCATCTCTATTTCTGAGCTTGTATGTTTGAAGCCTTGGGAGCTCTCTGTGCTTGCATTTCCCACAAGATGGAGTTGCTTAAAATTGAGGTGAGAGCAGAACAAAGCATAGGAAGGTGAAGCAGTGTAGTTGAGAGGTTTCTTGACCAGGCATGAGAAACAGGTGATAATGATGGATGATTATGATTAGAATTGCTGCCAACACAATATCTAAATATTACCAATGCGGAGTATGATTAACAACTCCATCATCTATTTCTATGGATTGTAATATAATCAGATCTTGATGATGAGACTGTTTAGTCATGAGCTTCAGTGACACTGCCTTGCTTTCTACACTTGGAGAAGTCTATGTGTGGCTAGGTCTTCATCTCAGATTTGGTCAATGGTCCATGTCTAAAGAATTGCAAATAGATTGGGCTAGAAGTGTAGTTACTTTAAGATATTTTCTCCATATTTGACTGGATCTTTGCTCTTTCACTCAACCACCCAAAAAAGTATTCCCAGTCTTCAGCAGTGACCTGCAGGCATTCCTGTGAGGAAGGGGCAGGAGAGGGGAAGAGGAAGATATGCACCCAGAAGCTGTCTGCAACCTTAAAGGACCAGTTTGCCCAGTTGGTCCAGTCTTCAACAGTCTTTTTTATCCTTTTACAGGCCAATGTGCACCTACAGTCAATTGCTAATATCTCTGTTCCCCCATTTCTGGAATCCATTAATTATGCCACCATCCAAAAATCTTCTCCTGCAATACTGATGTGGTGTTCTTTTTCTTAACAACTCATACTGCTGATCAGACAGAGCTGAATGGGAGAGAGGGTGGGTGTTTGATGGGAGGGAGGATGAATGGAAGGTCCTGATTGTTTTTCATCACCATCACCAAAGGGAAACGGCCAAGAGACTAAAGGGAAGGAGGTAAAAAATATAATGCATGTTAAAATCATAAATTTTAGGCATAAGATTTACACATCTTCACTCAGAAAACAAATTTTTCTTGATACAATTAACAGACTCCCTAGACAATATTCACTGCTGAGCAGTGTCAGATTCATCACTTCAGGAAACACATACTCTTTCCCATGTTTGAAAATCATGACATCCAACCTTCTGAAGAGCAGAAATTTTTGTTATATGTGTCAGTACAAATATTCAAAAAATAAAAAAAAAATTGAGTTAAATTCTTTTCTTGTATAAAGCCTATTTGCAGTCCATCTTAAACATACTGAACATAAAGAACACTGAGAGCTATTGGATCAGGCACTTAAGGCACACCTACAGTACCTTTCCTGTTAGCCTTTTACTCCTCCTTTAAAGCAACTTTTGATTTCACTGTTTTTTTACAAGAGGAAGTTAGGCATTTTAGCCTCATCTCTCATAAAGAAGCAACATGAAGTATAAGGTTACACAAGACAGTTTGCTTAAAATAGAAATTTATATCTCTATATTATAAATACTCTGAGGTTTGGAGACATAAAAGTTTCTGAGAGACAAAATAAAAATAATTTTGACTGACAGCATAACAATTTTTTTCTCTTTAACTAACTAAAATCAAATAAAAAGTCCACATCCTAATAATGCCAGATAAATAAAGGAACTGGTCTTGAATCATGGCAGGACTTGAATCCCTCCTCACACAAACAATGGTATGTCAATTTATACATAGTATCCCAAAATGATTTTATCACCTTAAGTTATATTAATTTCTCTGTTAAATTTTTTTCTCCAAATTCAGACCATTAAATTTCTCAGATTAAATCTCAATTCACTAGTTTATTCTCAAACATAGAGCAGTATTTCAGAACAGAAAATCTTTGTTCCATTTCTGTCTCTTTTTCTTAGGTAGGCCAGCTAAACTGTATCTCATGTGGTGTTTTCTGTTTTAGCAACATCCTAAATTGGTACATCTTGAAGGCTGTGCTGTCATGTAAGGTTTCCAGTGGTACATATGTTTCTAATGTACAGTGCATAATTTAATGACAAGACATTTCAGTTGTTAAAAATGTCTGGAGCAAGATGTCTTTAAATAGTAGGCACTTTCTTGGTACATTAATTTTCTCACACTCAGAAGCAGAAAATGTAATAGTAGCTGTCATTTAGTGCAAAGCTCTCTTTACTTTTAAAAGCTATTTACAGCTTAAATGTCTTGTTCAAACTGATTACCTATAGTAGGATTTAAAGCTTTTATATGACCTATTTATTACAGTTAATATGTTTTCCTCAGACTATAGTTCAGGAAATCTGTCCCATAAGCATTAGGACAAGAGTTAAGGTTTGGTTTTGATTTTTTTCTGGCTACACCTGATAAATATAAGTCAGTGGGATTTTGAGAACAACTGAAATGAAAACCATAAAACCTTAACCTACAAGTAACACAGTGGCTGTGGCATTTGCATTTAATCCCTTCCCTTCACATTTACAAACAGAGAGAGCCAGAACATCTTCCCAACACAATACCTCAACAGTCACAAACCCATATCCTCATCTATAATTCATCTTCGCTAATAATATGCTTACTGACTGACATGATATCCAACAAGCCCCTCAGAATGTGGAAGATCTAATTACAGAGGCCATAACATTGTTATTCCACAACTAAAAGATTGTTTGAGAAACTTTCCAAACATGCAGAGACATATATAAATAATAATAAAAAAATCCCAGATTTTAATATAAAAGTAGAATAATCCCCCTTCCAAGACAAAGATGAAAAAGCATTAAAGGATGTAAAAATTCAGTGGAGAGAGGTTTTTTTCACTATTCCTGTCTCAGACAATACTGATCATTATAATGGTGTTTCAAATGCTATAGTCTTCCTTGGCAATATTACCTCTCAAACCATCTTTTCCTCCTATTTTGTCCTTTTTCTTCATGCAATCCAGGCAAGTTTGCATCAGTAAAAGTCCCTGATTTTCTCAAAGCTGACATGACTAATTGGTGTGATTAGGAAAAAGGGGAAGATTTAGTTGGATTTTTTCCATGTCTTTAAATGCATGTTGTCCTTCTGCCAATCAGTTTCTACATTACTGTGGAAATTGAGCTTACTGGCTCTCAAATTGAGTTAGAAAATAATGCATTTCAGGAATGGCTTTTTAGTACAGGATTTTAAAAGCAGTAGACTATTATGTTTCCTCGCATTTTATTCTTGAGATTGCAGAAGAGTTATTTCCTCTTATATACACAGAGTTCTCAATTTCTAGTTGACACCACCTTCCCTACACAGGGGAGATCTGTTGATTTACCCAGTACTAGAAAGAAAGTACAGGCATCTTATAATCTAATTTATTGTTGTTTATTATTGGGTTATGGCTGTCAACAGCATTAATGTACCATCCACACAATTTGGTAGATGAGAGCAGGACCATTTGCACTCTCAGTCATGCCACTGTGTCAGAGGTCCTATGGCCCTCTGACTTCCAGCAGGCAGCACTGAACAAGCCCTTTACGCACTGAACTTGACTGGTGCAAGAGCAGACTTCTGTAACTCTTTTCACAATAGGACAGCCGGCACACTTCTCATAACTTGTGACAGGCACATTCAACACCTTTGGCAACCAGAGTTTGCCCATGTACATCTTTGGTTTTAAACCAGTTAAAACCATTGGTTTTAACTGAATTATCAAAAGCTATTTTGTGGCATACAGATTCTCAGACTTGGGCAACTTTTCTATTTTACTTTTGAGTTATTTTGGAAATTATATTTTTCATTAAATAAGCAAAAAGCAAACTGAAGGAACTTCTTTTTCTTTCCCTTTATATGGTGCATAGCTAGAAGGAAAATGGAGCTATTCCTTTCAGGAACGTGGATCAAATTCAAAATATTTTAGTCCCACATAGAACTAATACTCTTCTTTAGTCCTAGAAAAATAACCAAACTTTTTGAGCCGACACTCAGAAGAGTGTCAACAGTTAGAGAATAAAAAACTTTCTGTAAGCAAAACTAAAATGATGCAAATCTAAGCTCAGTATATCATTTTGCCAAAGGGTTTGCCAGAACTATCAGCATACTTAGACATGGTTTGCTAATAATCTTTAAAAAGCTTTTAGTGGATGTGGACAGATTCACTATCTGTTCACATTTAGGAAAACAGGAAAACTGAATTAGCTTTTTGGGTTGAAATTAAACCGTCAAGACAGCTATTAATGGCTTTTGTTGTTTTGGTCAACAGAAGTGTAAAGAAGGCACAAAAAAAGAACACAAGCAGAAACAGACATGACAGACTGTAAAGAAAGTGTGCCTTACTCCTGCCTTGAACTATATTCCACTTCCAGTATGAACAGTAATGATGAAACTGAAGATGCTTGATAGGTAAAAAAGGACTTAGGGTGAGGACTTAGACTTCAGTGACTTGCAGTCTAATGACCACTTGCTACTTTGTGCATCCTTACCTTGCATTTGTGCAATTCTTTAGCTTAATTTAGCTGCAAATAGATTTTAAGTGACACATCAGTACATCTGCATGTTGGAATTAACTGATGATGCCATGTTAAGCCAGCCTTCCAGCATATGAGAGACTATAGATTTTGAACAGCTACTTCATTGCAGTCAGAGTATTATTTTATCAGTTATTACTGGCAGGTCTCAAGAAACTTGTCAAAATGGCACTGGACACGCTCTCATAGGAATATTAATTGCTTTAATTTTCAAACACATCAAACATGAAGCAGAAAACTCTGGGTACAGAATGTTTGCATCTAGTTAAGCATTTTCCTAACTTGAATGAAGATTAAGATGCTGTGACAGTTCAGAAAAGTAGTGTCAGTACTCATCCACCTGTCCTGACTCATGTTACCATTTTGATTACACTTATTTTTCTCATATCATGAAAGTTACCTTTGATCTAGGATTATTTTTCATTAGCCTATGACAAAAACTTAATTTAAAATAGTGTTTTGTATCTGACTGAGATTTAGCAAGTGTCAGCCCAGTTCTGTGTTTTGTCACTAGACATGAATGGAAATAACATGGGGAACACTTTACAATGCCTTTACCTTTCATCTAGAAAAGTTAAGGTTTTGGTAAATTTCATTTCAGCTTTTTTATCTAAAGATAAATGTTTTAGTTTAACTTGGGTTTGATTTCAATCAGTGGGTCTACATTTAATTTTTGATCGTACAAAGTGATGGTCTTTGATCTAAGGCATCAATTAGATTATATATGTGGAACTTCTTAACTTATGGGAAGGGATGTTCAAATCCTCCCACTAGTCTGGCATTCATTCAGGCACCTGAAAAGAAATTATTCAGATACAAAGGAATTACCATGTGAATAGTGTTTCCACACAGTTTCTGCATATGCTGTCCTGCATTTTTATCAAGACTGAAAACATAAACCAGCGTGAGAAAGCAGGTGCTATTTTCCTCTGTCTTTTGAGCATTAGTCTTTCCCAGCAGTAAGCTCTATGTGCTAATGGCCACAGCAAGGCACTCTAAAACCAGAATTTTTTTAATTCTTTTTTTTTTTTTTTTTAAGGTCTGGGGCTTTTGATCCAGTTTTAATTAAGGGGCAAAACTTTTAAATAAGAAGAGACAGAAAACAAAAGCATATGATTCTTAATATTTTTAAGAGCATTTGAGGTGACTGGTGTAGAAGGAAGAATATAAAATGTTTCTAAACTGTTACGATGTTTCAGTTTCTTTTCACAGATTTTTGTTTGCACAGAATGTAGAACTGAAATGCCTTTGAATTATTTCTGACTTACAGTAACTCATCCATATTGACTTATTATCTCCGTTTCAAAGTCATTTGTACTATGAAAAACAAAGAAAATATTTTCTTCCTCATGTAAGTCAAAAAATGTAATAGAAATTATTCAATTGTGGTTAATAAAAATTACCATTATTATTAAAACAGCCACTGACTTGCAAATGATCCACTCTTTTCCATGGAATTACTCAATGATCATTAAGTTACATAATCAAACCACATGGGACATAATGTGTCTGTTGCACAAGGCATACACCTAAATATTTATAGGTCATTCAGCTAAAATTAAAAAACAAAGAGGAAGCCAAACAAATAAAAAGAACAGAAAGAAAAGAGAGGAAAAAAAAAGAGAGAGAGATAGAAAACCCCATGGAATTAAAAAAAAAAAAAACCCTACAAACAAAAACAACTGTAAACTTTTGGGAAAACCTTGTCACATAAGGGTGGAAAAATAAAAAATGTAAGACTAATGCCAAAAGTAAGGGAAAATAAGAAACTACTAGTAAAGTTAAAGAAGTTTAAAGTTAAAAAGGGAAAGCTAAAAGCATTTATTTACACACTGTGAATTGAAGATAAATATAAACAAGAGAGAAACAAAAGGCAAAACAAGAATGTCCAGTATATGCATAGGATCACAAGAACAATAAGTGTTCTTAATGCCTGTACATAGTAAGATACTGCATTGTGCTGCAATCATTTAGATTTCATGGATCTGGGAAAAAACATCTAAAATTCAGCCTGTCAGGCAAATAGCATTTAATTTCTTATAACCTTACCTGGATTGTCTTTGCTTTCACTCATCACCAGTCATAATCAGTGTCACATCACTAATACAATCAGCAGTTTTCAGAAGTATTGCTCCACTACAGAAATAAAATATGATTGGAAGTAATGACATTTATCCTGTTAAAGTAACTTTGATATTATATTCAGATACTGAAAACTCGAAGTTTAAACCAATTAGATTTGCAAGTGCTTTACAATCAAGTCCTGTGATGGCATCACAGTTCTGAGCTAAACAAAGTCCTAATGAAACATGATATCCCTCAGGTACTTTCCTAGACATGATGTCTGGCAATGAAATATTAAAGGTAAGTACAGAAATTAACTGGTGAAAAGGTGTAGAATAATAAAACAAGCAAAAAAGAGGAAAACAATGTCTCATGTATAAACAAGGCTTTGTTGTATAGCATGTCACCAAGGAACCTGTAATAGCTGACAGGTGCATACAATAAGGGAAAGGAATTTCAGTAGAAAGAACACAAATTTTTTCAAATTTTAATTTGTTAAACCATTGGGGGAAAGAATTCTTATGATGAATGTAGAGCAAGGATCTGTATGCAGAAATAGGATACCTAAAGACAATTTGTGCCTTGAACACTGTAGTTTCAAGCTCTTTAAACTGAACCCTTTGTGTTTGAATTGACAATTCAATTCAGTTATTTATGACTGCAAATGTACATTTCCACTGCATATTACTTGTCGGACAGCAACCTAATTTCAGAATAGCTTAAAAAATAGTTTCTTCAGAATAGCTACAAAAAACTGAAAATTAACTGAGCTTAACCAAATTAATCAGCCAAAAGACATTAAAATAATGTTGCATTTCCTTAGTGCATACAACCAATCTTATAATATGTCTAGGGTGGTAACATACATAGGAGAAGTTTATGACCACTAAGATTCTTCGTGGCACAAATTAAAAATAAAAATAAAAATTTTCTCCATTATGCTAACCCCTACTGAAATACAAGAAAGATAAGACCACCAAAGCCTGAAAAACATGCATAGATTATATTCTTCCAAAATTAAAGGGAAGCTCTCACATTTTCCTTATTCTCAATCAGTAGTGAAATGTAAAGAGTACATACTACCTTATCAGATAAATCAAAAAGGGGTATGAAGAGCCTGAGAAACCATTAATGTCTTTAGTGTGTTCACTGAAAAGGGGGAAACTCATGTTCATGTACCTGCACTATCTTGCACTAAATTCTTTGACAATGAGGAAGATAATCTTTACTTTATTCACCCTCATATAGTGAATGTGACTTGCCTTGAGTTAAAAACTAAGTATCTTTTTTTTGAAACTTGAAATATTTCTGCAAAATGTAGATTTTAATAGATAGACATCTGTTCATCAGTTATTCTCATGCTGAAAATTCCAATCATTTCTGCTTGTGTACATTGATTGCCAGTTAGTTTCAATAGCCATAGAATTGTACTTGAAACATTGTTACTCAGTAGGAATATAATTGGTGAAATAAAGATTAAAAGCTGGTAAATAAAAAAATAGGACCTGGGAAAGCTCCACTGAAACCCATGATCAGATGGAATGTTTTATCACTTAAATGTGAAATAGCCATTAAACAATTAAGCTCCATTGAGCCTGCCCTGTTCAAGAAAACATTCATTTTTGTGCTTAATTTTTGTGTCAGAGGAATGGACATATATGATAATTATTTATGGGATTTTAACATAAACAAGAACTAAACACTCTGTTGATGTGAGCCTTTTAGCAACATTACATAATGCCATTATGGCTTTGATATTCAAAATGTGATATTTGGGGTTTCAGGTTAAAAATAAAATCATAAACCCCACCAAATATAAAAAGGCAGTATCCAGAACATTGCGGAATTTTCTATTGTGTGTTATCCGGGCATATAAATTAGTTCATAGGCTTCATGGTATCATCTATATCCAAGAAATGCTATTTTTAGATTTTCAAAAATATGTTCACTTGGGACACAGGTGAGCAAATTTGTTTATATGCATTGGCATTTTCTTCTCAAAATTGTCATACCTCCTTGAGATTTGAATAATTTAGATCAGCCAAGGGTATGACGCAAAATAACTATACATTATTTCTCTTAACTGGGGGGGGGGGGGGAAACCACAATAATTTCTACAGGGCAGCTGAGTATCTGAAGAATTTCCAAAACCCATAACAAGTAGCCCATTCAGTCACTTTTTCTGAATGGTTCCTTGCAGAGGCATGCAAGTTTTGTTGAGCTACTGAGGTACATTACCAGAAATTATAGTGTCACATATTAAAAAAAAAAAAGACAATGAGTACATTACTGATTCAGAATTAGAACTTTTTATAAAACCAATATTAGAAGCTCAGAATTTTAGCAATAGACTGCTATATACAGTTCTGTAGCTCATTATTTTCTACACAAAGCCACTTTAAAATCTGTCATATGCTTCTAATATATCAGTTAGCATTACGCAATTGCTACTTCCTCTACAGTTTTAAGACAGTTAAGTCTTTGAACTCTTAAAACTACCATGTTCTGGCAGTTTTTATAAAACCACAGGGAATGCAAACTATTTTTTGCAGGTCACAAGCATTAAAAAAAAAGAAATTGCTACAATTTCTTCAACTTAAAAATATTTTAAGTTACTGATGGATCAGGCTTAATCTTTGATTTTCAAGTGTTCTTATCAAATAAGGTAAAACATGGGAATTTGCATCACATGCATATTTGCTACAAACTCCATACAAAGTTCACTGTATGCTTTAGGGAGGAAAGAATTATATACATGGAAGAAGAGTAGGCAAGAATTATTTTAAAGGTTATTTTGCTTGTGTTTCACTCTGCAAAAAGTATTCAAAGCATTGGCAAATGGAAACAATATTAGAAATTATAAAGTCTGCAGCTATTTACCTATATAAAGAATCTGTGATGCACAATGTGCACTTTTGTGTTTCGTGTTGATGAATGTAAACATTTTGAAGTTCCTTTTCTTTCTGTTTCTTGCCAGAGAAATAATAAAGTTCACAAGGCAAAAAAAAAAAAACAACAAAACAAAACAAAAAAAAAAACCAAAACCAAAAAACCATGAATGTCCGCATTAAAAGTTGCTTGTGATTACTGTTTAGATGAAAAAGACAAAAAAGACAATATTGATGCTGGTATTTCATATAACTGTTGAAAATGGAATATTAAAGGTCTTGTAGTGGGAAAGGTACATCATCAGTGCAGGTAAAGCACTGGCAAGGCACTAACAACTGAAAAAAAAGCTGCTCTAGCTGTCTGAATACCAAAGCTTTACTTCATAGACCTTCAGACTAAATTTTAGGACCTGCTGTTCATTTATGATGAATGAAAGAGAATTCAACATTAGGCCTATACTTTCTTGTTATTTCATCATCCAGAAATGATCACTTACTTTTGCTGAACTTTATCTCATATCCTGTTACATATAAGTGAATTAAATTTGTAACTGCTTTTTGACTAAATATTGCGGAGTAACAAATTCTTCATTCAGATTTTTTTGATATAATATTTTAAAGTCAAATGAAATCCAGAAGATGACCTTGGCACAATCTCTTGAGAGACCATCCAAGTCATATAAATAGTTTAGGAAACTGCGATTGTACAGAACACAAAAGGCTGCGGGCATTGCATGGGATGATGACAAGAAAATCAAGCCCAAAAGCAGATGATGCATTTCAGATGAAATTTTTTCAAGTAATAGTAAAATACTGGCAAAAGGTTGAAGGACTCCTAAACATAACCATACTACACACTTTCAGATCAAAGAATATTGTTTCAGTGGTTGCAAAGAATTCAACATTTGCATTAGGGAACATTTGCAACTTAGGGGAAACCTTGCTGTTTTAATATTTTGGTAATGCCAAAGATTTGCAAGCAATTAAACATGAAAGAAATACAGTACATTGATTATTTATATAACATTTTTATATTAGAAATATGTTTCTCAACATAGACATCAAAAGAAAATATCAATAGCTGCATTTAATCATTCTTTCAGGATCTTATTAGTGAAAAATATTATAGTTACAGTTAATTTCACATGTTTTCTTAGTACGATTTGTAAAATCTGTCAATTTGAAACAGCATTTAAGCAAGTTATACGCTGTCCACATTGTGTATGTATATAAAGAGAAAAGCAAATTACATCAGAGGTATAAATAGTAAAAATGATACTACTAATAATTTTAATGGATCACAAAATGTTTTTATTTGTATATTTTGTTCCTTAGGACATATGATAGTGTTTGTAAGTTGGACACAAAATTGAAGACATATTGGGATATCAAGTAATTTTTCGATATCACTAGTAATCATGATATAAATCCTTTTTAAAAACATGCCGTCTTGTCGAAATTAGCCATGATGTCCCTTATAATAACTCTTTGTTATTGTAAGTTTAAGATTTTTCTAGAATATTTGGGTAGCTTCTTCTAATAACTACTTTTTGAAACAGTGATGGATTTTTTGATAAGAAATACTATGTTCATGATGATAGCAACTAAATGGTTTCACTACTGATACCTTCATTTTATTGAATATTAATACTACAGAACATCAGTTTCCACTTTTCAGTTCTTCATTTATCAGTGTCTGATTCAAGACTTTATCCTTTTAGAAGGTTGGTCCATGAAGGCAGGTGAAGTCAACAGAAACTGTGCTTGAATTTTCAAGAAACACTTCAGTAATAATCATTTTTAAAAAGACCAGCCCAAAACTGACAAAAAACAAATAAAAAACCATTTATTCCAAAGAGATTATGAGACTAGTGTATATACTTTTAGCTTTATGCTCTCTTATTAATCTCTTCCATATTTAAAACATGGTAGCAAGCTCCTATAAGCTGGATACAGTTTTCAAAGAAAAAAAAAATGAGTTAATTTGAGGGAAATACTTTGAGGCAAATGTCAGTAGAAAGACTACATGTAAATAAGTAAATATTATTTGAAAAAATAGTTAGCATGGAATTAATTATGATGGCCAAGGGCTACCCATTGAATCAAGGAGAAAAGAAAATGGAAAATATAGATTGATTTGATTTAATATCATTTATTCTGTCCATGGCATGCATTATAGAAATAAAGAAAACACAACCCTTTACATCATTGATTCATAAAATATCCTGAGTTGAAAGAGCCCACAAGTTTCACTAAGACCGAATTCTGGCCCTGTGGGGACAATCCCAATGAAAAACGACTCTATACAGCATTCAGCTCCAAAAGTAATTGACATCTCAGCTTTTCACCAGCTAAGCTTTAAAAACACACCTTTTCAGTGTGAGAGACTTGAGCAATACACTTTAAGTAATTTGATAAACTGGTGTTTCTGCACAAGTTCAGAAGATGACCTGTGAGTATTCTTTCTTCTCTGCAGAGCAAATTTCAGTCCCAGATCTGCTGCTCTTCTCTCTGCATCCTCACTAGCCAGCACAGAAGGGTAAGTAATCTACTGCAAGAATGCCCTTGTAGCAGATATCTTCCCTTTGAAGGAAGGGAGTTTGACACTTAGTATTGCTACTTTGGCTAATGCTTCTCTGTCTTAGTCTAGTTAAGGACTGGCTCTTGCTTGGGTTAGTTTATTTTATCACAATTGAAGACTTAAAACAGTAGTCTGTAATTCAAGAAGACTTTCCAGAGGAAGCCAACTGAGACAGCGTAGTTAGCCTGCATGCAGAAGATAACATTCTAATTGAAACTGTATTACAGCTATATTGTGTGGTTAATTAACTGTGACCCGTCTTAATTTTTTCCAATTCACCTGGCAGTAACCAAATACTGGCCTCTGGAATTCTTTGGCATTTTCATTAAAATATATATGGAAGTTGAAGTACAGATTCCTCCGTGTGTTTATGTTTTATGTTGCATATTTGTATGTTATATGTCAAAATACATGGTTTCAGTATTCCAAGGTAGTTCCATTTCTGTAATGTAAAAAACCTATGATCTATTCTAGGGACAACAAGTCCCATTATTTACTATAACTATGCTGTACATTAACTTCGCTTCATATATGCTGTCTAGAAATACATGACAGCCTTGCTTTGCCTGTTTAAAAGTTCTGCCAAAAGGCCACAGATTCCAAGTGCTCTCAATTGAACAGGAAAATAGCTAGAATTCTGCATCTGGCTCATTGTATGACTCTTTAAAAAAATGTTGTTTCAAACAATACCACAAGACAATCATTTAATTATTCCAAACAATAAAACTCCCTATAAAAATAACGTTTTCTAAAACTTCAAGAAACCACAGTGTATTTTTAGTTCTGCCTGGTGAATTATGTTTTAGCCTTTAATAATTTTATTAATTTAACCGGAGCTCAAACTACATAGTAGCCTTATGCTACTGCATGATCAGTGAGCTGGACCAGATGACCTTCAGAAGTATCTTCTGACCTCAGCCATTCTGTAATTCTGCAGTACATATGAATGTATTTAAAAATCATTGAGCCAATATAGGAGCAGTATCATGTTCTTCTCTTACCTTGATTTCCTTGATTTTAACTCTCTACTCTCATTACTAGAATGGTTGTTAGACAAGCCTGTTACTTGTTCTCTCTTCCACAGCCCCTTTTACTTGACTCTCTCTGGATTCTGTACTTGAAGTGAGGGACCTCCTTCAGTGCTGGATGTTATTTTCCTTTGACAAAATATTCAGTGGAGAAATGGTTTAGGAATTATATTTTAAACATGGAAGTGTTCATCTACCTGCTTACTTTAATGAACACCTGTATCTCTGAACACTTTGCATATCAGTCTTGTTGCAAAGAAAAACATACTATAATGCATAGCATTAATTATTTTAATGCAATATTTGGACTATAATGAGATTAAAAGGCATAGCATGTTCATTTTCATCAGAGATGCATGGGAAAATGACTAGGGTAAATTCAGATACAACTAAGAATTTATACTCACACTCTAACAAAAATTATAATTGCTACCCCCCCAAATGGGATATGGTCAGCATACCAAACCACAATGCCACCTGCAGTACATCCAGTCAGCATGCCACACACAATACATCCTAAGGGAGATAAAACAGAGGGTAGAATGGAATGGAGATACCATGACCAGTGTCTGTCAAAACCCTTGCAGAGGAGGGAATTCAGTGGTACCTTGTAGCTGATAAGGCACGTAGCAGCTGTTCAACCAAAGAAAGATTTCTTGCTGTTGAACCAGCAACCGTGGCAAGATCACAGATGCCCACCTTCATCCTAAAGGTTATCTCAGATGTACTACTGATGTTACCCACCTCCAAAGTATGACCACCCACCACTGAAGATGATGTATGGCTGGATTCATTCAAGCTCCATCTAAACACAAAAATGGTATAAAAATAAGTTTAAAATTGAGAGAAGTTAGAGAAGAATCCATAGTAACTCCTGGGATCAGTTAACGGTCTGAACCTGTCTTCTCTCCCATAGGGATGGCTGTGGGGTACGAACTATGTATGTGTTGATTGATTACCCAAACTAGTTCTTGTTAGGGATTAGAGTTTATCCATATATTGCTTTGAATATGTTTTTGCAGCCAGATACTACCACTGGCAATCTTAAAACCTTAACCTGTCAGAGTTTTCTAATATATTAATAAAGAGTGTTTCTCTCATAAAGTGTTAATTGTGAGCTCTTCAAGGATTTAAGAGTTGCTGGCAGCAGTAACTCTCCACTTGCCGATAGAGACCCAGAATGGAGTCTTGCTGTTGGCATGGTTCCCTGAATCCTTCCTTTTGCTGACAGATCAATTTAAGGTGTGGAAACCCAGGAGAGGGGCCTTCTGTTTGCATGCGACTCTGAACAAGTCAGCTGAACCGCCCTCCAATCCAACAGGACTGCTCAGAGAAAGATCTCCATAAAAGGATGTCGACTGGTTTGGGTCTCAGCTTTTCTCTGGCACTGACAGACTAATCAAACACAAATGATTTGAGAAAATGTCTACTTTCACATGGCAGAGGTGTTATAAATAAGGACAGACAAGGAAATAATCTCCATCTATTTCAATTGTCCTCAAGCATAACAACTGTGACTAGAAAAATTCTGGATGAAAGAAGAAACAGCAAATAAAAACAGAAAGAAGAAAAGGAACCACAGCAAAAAGCAAGTTTCAAAATTGGAACCCCTTTCTGAAACATTAATACTGGAAAATTAGGGAAACAACAATTTATAAAAACTAGTTATTACATGTTATTGGGAGGAAAGGAAATGTTTGGGATTTTTAAAGGAATCCCATAAAGAAGACATTCTTCTTTCTAGAATGCTACACTTAAAATGGTCAGCGTTACTAATTTTGGTTACTAGTTTTTTTATAAAAGAACATGGGATAAAAATCTGGGCAATACCACCAAATACAAAGGTGCTCAACATTGATAACAGAACCATGCATATATCAAACAAATCAACACAGCACAGGAGGTCACTAACAATTAATGAGCTGGCTTGTGCAGTGTCATATCCCTCTCAGTATCTTACACAGAATATCTGAGGGTTTTATCCTCAAAGTGTCATAACTTAGCAATTCATCATCTGGAAGAGGTTTTCCCCAGCTTATAATTAATTCCTTTTTTGCTTTATTATAATTGTAGCCATTGGCTTTAAAAATGGAGTACTTAAGGTATTATTAAACGCCAAAGTAAGAAAATCTTGCTAGCTGTGTTAGATTTAATATTATGAGGTTAATTAGTTAACATGGGTCACTTGGAAAATGCCAATATACATGACACTAAGAAGTATTTCTTACTATTTACTTTTCTATATTATAGGCAAGAAAGTAACTTTAAAATTTTATTTCAAGTAAATGAATGCCAAGCTAAAGAATTTGTGAAAGACTTTTTATACAATGAAAAAAAAATACAAAGAAAGAAAAATTAACAAAATATATGTTCTGTCAATCATGAAGGTACTGAAACCTGATATGACATTTTTGTAAACATCTTAGTCAAACCTCAACAGTTGCTAATGAAATCATCTCATGTCTAACTTAGTTGCCTGACCACATCATTAAGTTATCTGATGTATTTTCTATTTATACTTAGAGTGGTCTTTTAGATAGCTGATACTAAAATGCCCAAGATGAACAGCAAATTCAGAAATACAGAACTTTCCAGAATAGGAAATACTAGCAGGCATGAAAAAACATAAGAGGCAGAAATTTCTTGCTGTTTTGGAATGGAGGACAGTCTTGTACACTGCAGGAACACTAAGTATTTTCCAAAGTACTAATTGGGCAAAGGACACAGGTAAACATCTCCATGATTTAAAAAATCTTACGTGAATGAGTGCAGACAAGGATAAGACAGGTCATTCTAAGAATTGTGTCCATCATGCATCTGGAAGCAGCATTTTGATAGTTTCAAGATTTGCATTTAAACAAGTTAGATAATGCTATTCCTACTATAGAACAGGGGCGGTAGTATCCAGTTTGGACTAGATCAGGTCACCTTAGGAAACATCTATCAAGTCATAAATGGAATAGTCTGAAATATTCCATTAAAAATTCAAAACTTGATCAGAAATATCTGTGAACACGTACAGTTTTCTACTCTACATTTTGAATAAAATAAATGGATATCAAGAAACAAAGAAAGACAACACACATAAGACTTACCTAATTAAATTACTTGTCAATATTTTTAATACTCTTTTAAGGATTTTCTCAGTACAGTGCAAACATAAACCAAGCCTGAACTATGTGGTATTACTATAATTTAAAAAAAAAACCCTAAAAACCAAAAATCAAAGTTTAAAAAAAGAGTCACAAGAAAAGCCATGAAGAAAAAAGAAGTCACATTAACCACTAAAAGAACTTCAAGGTTGAGAAAATATCTAAAATTCTTTTTATTTGGTGCAAAACCTGCAAGACAATGTTTCTGCACTGATTTAATGCTGCAAGCATGTGAGAGGAAATGCTGTCATTAATATTGAATCTAGATGACTCTACTGCAATGTTAGAAAAATTTAAAATTTGAAATACTAATATTTTCTTCCCTTTCCCAATATTTTTGAAATTAAGTCTTGCCTTCCCTTCTTCGTTTCCTCCCTTAGACTAGCTTTTACTGTTTAGCTATTTGGTCAAAGTCAGTCATTTGGTTTTGCTTGTTAAGGGTCCCCATATTTCTGACTAGACTGTCCTTCCTTCCCACATCTTGATTGTGGTCCTCACGCATGTACAGTGAGGAGCACAATTTGTGTGTAAAATTCTCCATCCTTGTAAGCACCTTGCATTTCTCTGCTCTGTCTTCCTCTTAACTTCCAGCCATAAAGTTTTCCAGACACCTATGTACATCCTAAGTGACTCCACCTGAATTGTGGCCTTATAATTTGCAGAATTTTTTACATATTTCAAAATTTTCATTTGGTGAAACTTTACCCAGGGTCATATACACCATTAGGCAAATCAGTACAAAATTCAGATAAGTCCATTAAAGTAAAGGTTTTTCATTGCAATTTAATCCCTGTGACTTGATAGAAAATATTCAGTAATGTCTTTAATTTCTTCTTTTTACACTTATTTCTCCATCTCTTAGCTACTTGCATGTATCCTTTTGTTCCTCAAACTTGGAATGTTCTCCCTCAGACTCCCGAAATCCCCAATTACTTTAAAAAATCCAGTACCTATTAAAAGTACTGACCAACTATAATCTCAAAATTTAATATAAGATACTACAGTCCTGTAAATATATAATGATTGTCTAATTTTTCTGATTAATGGAAATAAAATTTTAGAAAAAGGAATGGCATGGTTCAGAGATACCTTATTCTAAAAAAGGAGCAAGATACTGCTAAATACATGCCTCCTTCCCCTTGTTCTCCTAACTTTCTTTCTATTTTCCTTATCTACATGCTAAAATTAATTCAGAAAGCTGAGGTATATTGAAAATTATTTAAAATTTCCCACTTCAGTTTGTTGTATTTTTTCTATGCTTGATTTTGTTTTCATAATTCAAACTAAATTAAAATATTTAATGTGAAAATATAATATTTTAAAAAGTTATTTATTTATTCTATTTATAAACCCTATTTATTTATCAAAATATAAGATACTTTCCTAAGTGGGCTTGATAGATACTTGCACTGATGAAACTTTCAAAATTTTAAGAAATTTGTTTTGAATGACCACTTCTAAGGGTAGCTTGTGTATTAAAATATCTTCTTGTAGCATCTTGTGAAAATGGAAATTTGGTCAAAACATGCATAATATTTGAAAAGCAAACCTGATGTGACGCCATAGATAACTCTTTTTGTCTTCTTAAAGTGGAAGAATACGAGATTTGACTGTGGTATAACATGTCAAACCTATGAGTTTTGTTACTTCCCAATAAGCCATTGCATTTAGAGATTCCAATATATCATACTATATATATCCTATTATATGTGAAGCGGAGAGTGGAATATGTAAATTGATGAATAGATTTGAGACAAGGTCTTTGCATGTTGCCTTTAAGCCTTCTGTCAAAATCAGTGTTGCTTATTCTATAGGAGCACATTTTACATGCAACAATAAAATGTAG
Source organism: Taeniopygia guttata (assembly GCF_048771995.1). Taxonomy (NCBI): domain Eukaryota; kingdom Metazoa; phylum Chordata; class Aves; order Passeriformes; family Estrildidae; genus Taeniopygia; species Taeniopygia guttata. Next base: position 61,459,819 of record NC_133063.1, on the reverse strand, counting down.
GTCCAGCTCTTTAAATGTGTTTGAAACTCATCTTGCCAGATAATTCCTTAAGTTTGTTGAAATCTACACTTCATTGTAAATGTGTTTGTCTTTGGGTAAGGTCTTCCTATTCAGCTTTTCCAACATTTTCTTAGGAAAATGAACAATTTTCTTTGGATGTACATCAGCTGTGGGTTTGTTCAGTGGCAGCTTTCTGTATTATGTAAACATACATGTGAATATATTTCTTTGGAAGAGTTAATGGATAAATTCATTCCCAGTGAGTGATATTTCTTTATTTTCTATTTTAAAGATATGTAGAGCTAACTGAAAGCAAAGTCAAAAATAGTGTATATGGAAACCTGTGTTTATATTAAAAAAATAATATAAAAGTCAAGACAGCTGCCACAATTAAAGAAAATTCTTCATAAAATTTCTGTTTGAAGAGGGCCAAACAAAGGAGACTTTGTTTAAAATTTCTTTACTATATTGTAAATGATGTCTGATGGAGGGTAGTAAAATATTTTCTTACTCATTTAGTCTGTGATGTACAAAGTTGCCTAACCACTGAGCTTTATCAGAGCCTGACGCCACTTTCCCTGTAATATGATATAGAAAATGACATGTTAAGATCTGGACAAAAGAAATCAAATCAAGCCTGTTAAGCACTTAGGATAATTAAGAATATTTCATAAAGGGTTATCGGTCAAACATGCCTGAACCTCCAGTTCCCATGCAATCTAGAGTTTTCAGTGGTCCTATGTTTGTTTTTACTGCATGTAGCCTATTTCTCTATGGTTCTCAATGGGTCCAGTGCTTGCAAGATGCCTCTTGGGAGGTGTGGTCAGTGATGAGCAGAATTGTCTAATGTAACTTTCTAAATGCATGCATAGCCTTAGTGAGAGCAGTTGAGGGTCTTAGCCAGAGGTTCTGGTTGGTCTTAATTCCCTGGAATTCCTGATATACTCTGAGCCTAGAAAAATCTTTTCCTTATGAAATGGCATTTTTAATTGTTTTGATGCTTTTCACTCTGAAACGTTTACAAATGTTTCTCCTACTAAATCTATTTGTCCACCTTCAAAACACCAACACCTCTGTTTCTGTCAGCTCCAGAAGAATATTGAAGCAAGAACTAGCAAAATCTCTACCTTACCTTACTCTTTTAGCAAGAGATCATTAACCCATGAAAAAAAGGTAATTCTGTTGTGAAATTCTTTATTCTGTTGTCTTGTGCTTACTCAGATTCACTCTTGTTGACACAGATCATAAAGTGAAATTCATGACACACTGATAAACACCATAAGTGGATGCTATGCTTTTTACAAGATATAATTTTGTATTAATATAGTATACTTATTAATGCACTTAATCATTTAAAACTTCTGGGAAAAAAAAGTAGAAAAATGCTACTTATGAGGCGGAGCAAGACAATGAAGTTAGTATGGACCCAAACTTTCCATATGGAAGTGCATTTCCTGGTTTTATTTCAAAGTCCACAGCATTAACACACACACACAACTTCTCTTTAATTTCATTTTTGACACACCAGCCACTTCATTACTCATCACTTTTTTCTACATGAGGCATTGTAAAAATAAGAAAATTCAACACTTCTGGTGACCAAATAAAATCCTGCATTAACCTCCAAACATTCACAAAGAGTGCATAGTTTAGACTGAAAATTTAACAGCATTTCTATGAAGTTATTTCAAATAGATGCTCATCCATACAAATATGAGCATGATACAGTGAGGTGTCAATTTGAAATGCATTAAAGTGCAATATATTTAATGTATCTTTGTCATAAACTTTCAGCAGATCACAAGATATGTACCAGTTATTGGCTACCAAGCCGACTAACTAAAGAACTGTAGAAGTCAGAATTTAATAGCTTTAATGATGAATAAAACCATGCATACTTTTAATGCTGGAAAAAATGTGAAATTTTGACTAAGACTCTTTCTTAGTTAATAGCCTGAATATTAATTTGAAAATTATCTAAGCAATTAAATCCAGTGATTTTCCTATAAGAATTCAGTTCCTAAATAATTTTTGAAAATAGCATGTAGGTCCTATTCCTGTAATTTTATTGTAAATAAAGATAAGCAAAAAATGTAACAAAAGTGAAGAAAAAGAGAGACTGATTCCTGACTGGGCTTTGAAGCAAAGATATTGTTGTGCAAGAACTCAAGTATTACCAACGTCATGCTCCAATCATTAGCTTGTGTTTTCCTGGGCAATAAAACCATGTTACTTGAAATGTACTGTATATCACAGATGTATGAAGTATCAAGCATGATCTGTTAAATCTAAGGAAATGTAAAGCTGTGAGAAACAGACATTAGAAGAAAGGCTTTAAAATGTCTTACCTGACAAAAGAATCTTTCAGAGAAAGGTGAAGTAGTGAAATCACTTTGAGTTCTTCAGAGACGCAGCAATGATCAATTTACTCTGATTAAAAAGGGCATTATCCAACAAAGATTGTTTTCTTTCAAATTATCATTATAAAGGAACTAGATAGGTTTTCAGGCTTCTTCTCTTTTTCTTTTCAAAGAAAAGAAGGCTTTTCTTTCTACAATGACAACAATTAAATGCAATGTTTCAAAACACTCATGCTGTTGCTAGTATTAGCAATTGAAGAAATAGTAAATGTAATAATCATCATTAATTAAAAATAAAACAAAACGAGGCCTCTAAGGAAAAAATTAAGAAACAGTTTAAATCAAGGACTGAATGAGGGGGAAAAAAAACACAAAAACCCCACAAATACTAAAACGTGTTTACATTTTTTTATATAAATACCAATGATAATTTTTAGGCAAATACTGGTAGCCAGCAAAACTTGATATGGAATGCTAGCCATTTATTCTTTGAGATCCTTAACACAAAAGTTACTCTTGTGGTATACCATTAAAAAATTAAATGAAAAAGGGAATGATGCAATCATATACTAGATAAAACATTAGGCACACAGGAAAGAGAATGATGGTTAGCGAGCATACAATTATACTTTGTTTTGCAAGTTTCTATTTCTGTTTTCTGAGGCATGTTTGCAGGCAAGAACTCAAAGAACCCCTAAGCCTTTCCTTCTTCCTCTTATTCAGTCAACCATGTGGCATGTGCTGTTCTGATGAAATATTTGCTCTAAACAGAATGTAAGTACAAAGCATGCAGTGATGAATAGTACTGTCTTTCTTGCAATTTCTTTTTTCTAAATCAGGAAATTCTAAACACACTTCCCTCTATGCTATCAAATCACAGAATAACTGGATTAATTTGGAGTTGCAGCAATATCAGAGCAGTCACTAATTTTGCACAGAAAATAAATAAATAAATCCCACAAAGGCTTGACACTTTTCCAGCTCCTGAAATAATATATTATTAAAAACAAATTATGGTGTGTCAAACTGCATCGTATTATGATGTGATGTGGATGTAAAGCAGACATAAATCCTAGACTTTGGGAAATAAATTTATGATGTGCTATGTAGCTTCATGTCATGAAATGAAGTCACAAAATCATTTTTGAGTGTATTACTGGAAGCAGTTTTATTTCCCCCCAGTATCATTTAAATTCTCAGCTGAGCAAAACTTATTCAGGAAAGGATTCTGATTCAGAATGAGGAAAAATCAGAAATATTTTTTCCCTGTCCTTATCTTCCAAAGTTGGTTGTTTTGTTTTTTGTGGCATTTTTGTGGTTTGGCTGAACTTGGCAACAAATTTGACACCAGCTGACTACCTTTCATCAGCTTCAATTGTATTGAATTTGAATCAGTCATGAATATGACAGAAAAAATATTTAAACAGTAAAGGGAATTATTATGGCACATTCTGCATTGCAGATGCTTCCTGGCCTAGTATTTGCCCATACTACAATATTGTCAGGAAATCTTTGCAGCCCTGAACAAAGATTCCCCACTTGAAGACCACTCTGAGGGATACTCCAGACAGTCTATTTAGCCAGCACCAACACTGCAGAGTGAGCATCACTCATATCCCTCTATTTTCTCTGACAATTATTTTGGTATTTGATCATTTTCAAGGAAGATAATTCAAAAGAGCTTTGCCCAAGTGTGTCCCTCACTTGTGATGCATAGGTTAATGTTTAAAATGTTTTAATGTTTATAAGTCTCCCATAATGACACAGATTTCAGGTTAATGTCTTTGTGTAATCTGCTATTATACTAAAACTGTTTGATCTTTAGAGAAGGAACTGTCTTTTGCATCATATTTGAATGTTTTGGCTAGAATATCTGCCCTCTGCTCTGACAAAAGGGCCAGGCAAAATGGTTTGCAATTCTGGGAGTGACCACTAGAGAATACTTAGGTGACAGTTGATGACAAGTCAGAAGCACACAGTCATACTTCTCTAAAACCTTATCTGCATTTAGTCTTTTTATAACAGAGCTGTTCCCCATTTTTCTACATCTACAGTGTCGACAAAGAATAGCTCTTTAAAGTTCTCAGGATAGATATGATTACTACTCAGAAAATATGGTTCCAAACAGTGGACATCAACAAATACTGTGAGCTAACAAGGTTGTATTTCCAATTTAAGGGCTTCCTTACTATCCTTCTAGTGATACAGAATCATGGGCTTATCCTACTGCATTTAAGGCATAGCATATATAGCATATATCATACATGGCATGTTTTAAATATTATTATTATTAGATAGCTAACAAATTTACAAGAACTCTTTTATAAGCCTCTTAAATCACGATATATATGTGTCCTGGTTTCAGCCAAGGACAGCGCTAATTTTCTGCAGTAGCCATAGCGGGGGGCACAGTCTGAAGTTGTATGGACATAGCCAAGACCCTAATGTTATATCATCTTACATCAGTCCAGGAGAGTCACAGGGGAGTCACAGGGGAGACAAACTCTCTCACTTTCAAGAAGGCCATTAATTTTCTGGGCAGGAGAAGGTGTGATGTGGTGGGACAGTTGGTCAGTCAGTATTTTGTCGTGATTCCTCTGTGTAAATACTTTCTTTGTTTTATGCCTTTTGTTGATAATATTGTTGCTGCTAGTGTTGGTTTTCCTTTTCTCATTGCTGTTTCCCATAAATCATTCTTATCTCAACCCATGATCTTTGCCTCGTGTGCCTCTAATGCTCCTCTCCAGTCACCTGAAAGCACAAGATGGGAGAGGGGAAGCAAGTGAGGTGGATGTCTGCTTTTTCTAAAGCTTTAAGTCTAAGCTTTGGAAAAAGCAGACAGTGGGGTGGGGGGAGGGGGAGGGGGAACAGGAAATTGAGGGGTACCATTCCTAAATTACGAAAGGTTTAACTGGTGTCAAATCTTAAGCATGAAGGTTTGAAATAGCAATCAAACTGACCTTATGGGAGTGGAAACAAGCTTTGTCTAAGCACTTGTGCGTTAGGTGTGGAGCCCCTGGTCACAATGTTCCTTGACTGTTTATGTGAGTGCGGTAACTAACACATATGTTCTTCTATATGCTCCTCACAGTACGCATTTTCAGTGAGAGAGGTTTACTCTGTAGCTGTACTATGAGATACCAGTTTATGACATTATAACATCAAGGGCAGTAAGGGTCATTTGGTGTGTGTATTCAGTGTCATTCTCTTGCCCTGGGCTTGGGTGATACAACTGGGAATGCATTAATAATCATACTGTGATTTCAGCTGCCAATCAGGTGAGCTCTCAGTGATCTGTCTGCTCTGATGCTGGGCTATCACGTCCCATGGTATGAAACTAGATGGTAGTAAAGCCAAACCACTGTGATCCATCCCAGGATGTAGGCATTGACAAGGGGATCGCAAAGAATATAGAAAGTCTCAGCCTCTGCAGTTGACTCCTGTCAAGTGTGAGGGAAAGGTGTTCTCTCAAGGATGAACTAGTAGTACGCCCAAGCAGATAGAACATTATGGAGAAAGATGTCAGGTACCTGAGAGAATTACCTAAGGTGTGGGAAATCTATAGGGATTTACATAAGAAGCAGTGCCCTGTCCAGGTGAGGTCCATGTGCACAATTCATGCAGTGGAGTTTGTATGGAGCATGCTATTGTCATGTGTCTACTCATTGGCGTTGATGTAAATGAAACAAGGAGTACAAACAGTGCTTCATGTGGCCCTCCACTTCTATCCACCAGGGTAGTTAACACCTGAGTCTGTCCTAATTGAGATGGCCCTGCCTAGTCAAAACCACCTTGTCCTGTAGAAGGGGATAAAGTCTCATAGTGCATATGAGAAATAGTCCTGCCTCAAGCAAACGGATGCCCATCTGTTTGCTTGAGCCAAAACAATGGGATTGTTTTGGCTCAAGGTTTTGTGTGTACTTGGTGAGTAACGCAGAGTGACCAGGAAACCAATGTGCACCCTCAATTTTGGGGTGAGAAGAGTCTCTAATGTTGAATTGTATAATATTTGTTGCTGAATGACACTGCCAGTGTATGCCAGAACTACCATGAACAAGTATGGACTGTTCCAGATATACCAGTTGCGAGCTGGTGATACTGACTGCAACTACCTGACAACTCACCTGACAGCTCTCTCCTGCCCTGGGAGACATCTAATACAGATAGTACCCACAGTTGTGGACTAAATGAACTCAAAAGATAATTTGGAGGAACAGCTGCTGACTATGAAAATGATACCTGTAGTTGTGTATATATGTATATGACTGGAAGGTGTAGGATCTTGGCATGATGTAGACAGCATAGAATAAAGAGTGGATAATGTCCTGGTTTCAGAGAACAGGGTTAATTTTTCACGGTAGCCAGGAGGGACTGGAGCCTGGAGATGCGTGGCCAAGCAAGTGATTCTTATTTGATACCATCTTATGTCATTGCCAGGGCAGGAAAAAGGGACTCTCTCACTTCTGAGAAGGAAATCCCTTTTCCAGGTGGGAGAAAGTGTGGTGTGATGTGATATTTTATCATGGTTTTCCTGTGTAAGCCATTTTTTTATCTTGCACTTTTTGTTAATAATACTCTCGCTTTTACTGCTGGTTTTCCTATCTCATTGCTGTTTCCAGTAAGCTGTTCTTATCTCAGCCTGTGACCTTTCCCTTTGATGTCTTCAATTCTCCTCTCCAGCCACCTGTAGGGGAAGGAGGAGGGAAGGAGGAGAAGCACATGAGTTGCATGTGGTTTTGGAGTATCGGTGAGAGAAGCACTAAGTAATGGAGTTCCTAAACCATTCCTAAATCATGACAACTTAGCTGTATATGTACCCTCTTATTTGTATTCATATTCAGTAGTCTGACCTTTGAATTTAAATATGCATTCATATTTTGAAATACCTTGATTTTAGAATTGCATGAATTCCATGAAAATACTAAGGATGAGTGCATCCTCATGCTTTAATTAACATTAGGTTAACCTCCAAAGCAGTGAAATGTTAATTTCCACTGACTACATAAGAGATAAGCTAAACCCTTATGCAGGAAATACGTGCTGTCCAATAGATTATAAATTAAATAAAAAGGTCAGTTGTATTATTCTGAAAGGATCCAAGTGCACATCAATAGTGGTATGTTTACTGGCTGCTGACATGTGAGCAATTGGGATAATGTAAGCCCATAGCCAAGGAGCAAGGACTTGAGAGTACATATTAACAGAAATATTCAGCATGAGACAAGACTGATAAAAAAGCTTATCTCCGTTCCACCATTTGTATCAGAAATATAATGTGTTGCACAATCTATTTTCTAAAGCTATCAATAAAAAAATAATAAATTGTTTCTAAAATGCAGTATTAATTTAACATGGAAAGAGGTCCTAGCATGTTTATAATATAATGCACAAGTACCATAACAATAGTACTGTTAAAGATCTGATTGGTACAAATATTGAGCACATGACAGTACGCTCTGTTGGTGGCATACCATGAGGACTGCTGAAGAGGTAATTTCCTTCAGTGAACTGTAAAATAAAGCCCTCTGTCTGAGTTACTGTCTCATGTGAATGAAATTGACAAAAGGATTCTAGAGTCTATTTTAGCCTCTGTTTGGTCAATTTAAAAAAATAATAAAAAGAAAATGAAATATAAGCTAGTGACAGGCTGTCAAGCAATCTGCTGCCACTAAACAGGCAAGCGCAGTGTTTAGACTTCCCCTTGGAAATAATGCTATAACCGGGAGTTTTTAACGTCTTCAACACATTGCACTTTTAAGCGCCAATAAAAAGAACAGAAAAAAATATTTTAGTCCTTTAGAAATTCTCTGCAAGCATTGTATAAGGCTTAAAATTAGCCCTTTTTTTTTGTACTGGCTTCCACAAAAATAAGGTACCTTTGAAGTAGTTTCACACTAGGAGAGACGAACAATAATTGCTACTGACCCTATCACAGAGGAAGAAAATTCTGCACACCAAAGATGCACATGGTATTTTCCAAAAATTATTGATGAAGTTGTTATGAAGCAATCTGTTTGCAAAAGAGACAGATATTTGTTGCGTTCTTCAAAAGGGTTAAGAGTTTGTCATTAGCTTTTGGGTCATAGATCACACTTGGAGTGCCTAAGCTTAAAGACACACTTCATTGAACTCCATCTAGCAAGCTTCATGCTTATGAAGGTGTTCCTCTTGATTGCTTTTCATCTGGGCTGCAGAGTGATTTGTTTGGAGGGTGGCATTGATTAAGTGCAAGAGAGCCATGGTTTAGTGTGACAGCTTCTAGACCTCTGTCAACAAATCAATGGCACTTTTTCACTTTTTTTTTTCTGTGCCTTTTTTTCCCTCTGGTATTCTTAGCTATTAGTGTCCTGCTATTACTGGAGATTAAAAACATGTTTATAACAGTCTTATGATTTAACATTTTCTGATTTGTCAATCACGTAAAATGTTTATTGGATGGCAAAAAGGGCCTCTGCTCTTGGATTCCTCAGGATATAGACAATACTTAGGAGTAAAGGGTACAATACCACCATATATGTTCTAAAAAAGTTGCTCTTTTGTACATAGTTTAAGCCATGATTATCAATGATGTACATGTAAATAGTACCACATTGTTCTATTGTACTAAATAGTGATGGTTTTGAGCTGTGAAATTTGGCTTTGATGAAATTATGTGGAGGAAAGCTTTCTACTATTCTTTTCTAAAATACTTAAAAAACAGCAGTCTGTATTTCTGGTCACAAAGTATAGGTTTTGAAATTAACTTTAAATAACAACCAAGCGACAAATAGACTTTATTTTCATTAAAGCAACTTCAAACATTTCTATTTTATAATCTATATTTTATATGTTTATTGCACATTAAACATCTCATCACAAATTTTCCACACCAGTGTATTTTTTATTGGTATTTCCAATCTTTCTTCCAGATTTGTTTTAGGAACTGAGGAAGGTTTTCATTTAAGATTCTTACTTTTATTCAAATTTAATTTCAAAATCTAATTAAAGAGTCTATTTATAGAAAAGCAATTAAAATTTTTCTTATATATGGCAGATACATACCAGAAAATGTTATCCACTTGCTGTCCAAAGCCATTTTGGATAAGGCCTTGAGCAACCTGATCCGTGATTCATTCATTTTATGTGCTTAATTTAATGTCATTCATTGATTGTTCCATGGTTAAACACATATATTTTTATTAAATTAAAATTTAAAAATTTAGAATATTGAAATGAAATGTAGAAGAGATAAATCATTAGTCTGAGTTTTTTTTCAAATACCTAGTAGCATAATGCTGTCTAGTAAACATAAGAGGAAACTTTTTTATTCAAAGAAATCTTAACATTAAAAATGCATCCAGAAAAAAAAATACAAAGGAAAAAGTATATTGTCAAGTTGAAGTTACACTACCAGTAATAGAGATAAAAGAACAGCAGCTGATAATTCCAGAGGGTGTTACGAAAATCATAAAACATCATTGTATTGACATTTCCCATTTTAAAATATGAATGCAGGGACATAAAATCCTGATGACTCCAGTAGTTTGGATGAGTCATCCAGAAGTGTAAATTGTTCTAGAAGAGCTTAGACAGGCAAAATACTTTCACATGTAGATGGTATAAAAGCCATCCTTGGAATCCCTCATCTTCCAGTTTGAAAAGATAAATTGAAGTGAACATGAAAATGCAGTGTTGCATATAAAAAAATGTTCCATTAGAGTTATAACATTTTCAAATATATTTATATATACATAAAATTTCCACTTAGTGAAAGCACTGAGAATCTGAACTGGAAGGAAGAGAAGTGCGGAGAGAGTGCTTGTGGATAAAGAGGACTGCAATTCTTCTTTGCAAAATATGCCCCAAAAGGCAAAACATACGTTTTGGAAATACAGCAGAAAAGACAGCAAAATGTGATTTTAGAATCAACTTTTGTAAAATTTCCACTAAACTTTCTGGCTGTAGCCAGACCTTTTCAATTATATGTATTGTGGAAAAGCAACTTCAGAATACAGCTTCCCTGTATCCCGATAGCTTTTACATACTTGCAAGACCTGCAAGGTTGATCATGTTATAAGCATGTATTATACTATTATACTGTTATGTGGCGGTGGGAGTGGAGAGGAGAGAGGTTATGGGATTTTGTTGGTTTGGTTTAGTTTGGTTGGTTGATTTTTTTCTGTTTCTATAAAGTATTCCTCTATAAAGAGTAGTGCACAATGTTACACCAGGCTCAAATTTAGGGTCAAATTTAGGGTCTGTCTTAAACCACAGAATCACAGAATAAGCTAAGTTGGAAGGGACTCACAAAGATCATCGAAGTACAGCTCCCAGCTCTGCACAGCACACAAGTCACAACATGTGCCCAAGAGCATTGTTCAAATGCTCTTTAACTCAGTCAGGCTGGTCCTGTGACTGCTTTCCTGGGGAGCATGTTTCATAAATGATCTGGACACAGGAATCACATATACATTACTTGAGTTTACTGAAGATGACTCTCTTGAGGGTGGAGGGGCCTTACAGAGAGATCTGAGTAGACTAAAGAGCTGGACAATCAGCCAAGAGCTTTATGGAATTAGAGAGCAGGGTTCTCTGCTTGGGATGGAGAAATCTTTATTTTACATACAAACTGGGGCACGGAAGACTAGAGACCAGCCTCATGAAAAGAGTTCTGGGGTCTTGGGTTGATGGCAAGTTGAAAATGAATGCACTGTCTGTCCTGGCAGCCAGGAGGGCCTACCCTGTCCTGAATACATCAGGCACAGCATTGCTAGCTGGACAAGGGAGGGGGCTGTCTCACTCCACTCTGTGCTGGTGCATCCCCACCTCAAGTCCTGTGTGTGGTTGTAGGCACCTCAGAATAAGAAGGACAGCAGACTGTTAATGACCAAGGACCCTTAGAGGAGGGTGTCTTCTCCTATCGAATGTAAAAGAATATATACTGGAAAATAAAGGAATTGTTCATCACTAAAATTTAAGGGCTTTGGAATTGTATCCACTTCTGAATATTTATAAAAATGCAACAACTCATATACCACAAAAGCTCTTTATCAAATTTCCAGCATTTCATTAGGTTTTAAATTTACAAATTGGGATTTCATTATTGCAGAGAATTTCTGAAGATTATTAAATAAACCTTAGTCTTACAAAAATTTACAGAAATGTCCCAGATTGTTGAAATTCTCTGAAAAAAACAAGAAATTCAAAGTTACCTCAGTGAAATTTTCCTTCAGATTCCTTCAACATTCATTGAAATGCTAGCATCAGAATTTTTTTTCTCATACATAAGAAATGACAGGAAAGATCACAGATATTGCCTGGACAACATGCTCTGAGATATTGCTCGTCATTCCAATTAAGTAAAGTTGCATGTGTGAGGCCTGGATGAACCTTCACAGAATTCTCTGGCTTCCAAGACCAAAGCAAATTGTGGTTACTTATTATGACATTTACACTCAATTATGTGTAGTATCAATGACCAGAAACTTCAAGCTAATAAGAAAATAAACTAATTAAAAAACAAACAACAAACAAACCTGGGGAAAAAACAAAACAAAACCAAACCATCCCAAACCACATAAAAGTCCTTGAAAAACCACAAAAACATAGACCGGAAAGATAAATGTGTAATGAATGTTAGACTACTCATAGATTCATGTATAAAGTATTTCCCATTATGAGCCCCTTCTGGAGTCCAGTTTGAATCAAAAATAGAAGGAAACTATATTTACCATGAAAATTATCTTAAACAATGATAGCCTCATCATTAGATTTTCATCTGAGATTTAGATAAGGATGACTGGAAACTAAAGATTTGCAACTTTTAAATAATTTGTGACAATTTAAAAGATGTTTGCTAATTTGTTATGTTTGTACTGCTTATAAGCAAATTTCAGAGAGCTCAATTTTGTGAGGGTATTTAGGTAACAAAAGCTATTAAAAATTCCAAGGCAAAAGGTATCATAATTTCACTTCTTTTTGTTTTGAGTTTTCAAAAAAGTTCTCCAGTTAGACCACATGGAGCCAAGAAGGGACAGGAAAGTAATTAGTTAGAAATAAAAAAACAATCTTTGTGCCTTTTATATGTGGGAGAGTAGGTATCTTCCAGCAAGATGAACGATCTTTTCCTATTCAGGAAAGAATAGGAAACAGAAAAGATATTTTGACCACCAAGTGTCCTCTGTCAACTTATTATATTCTTTCTACCATTAAAGCTTCCAGTGTTCCCAAGCAGCTAAACACTGCAACTTGACATTGATGTTGTGAGGACTGAGAATGTACATGGTGTGTAGAGTTGTGATGCTGTGGTGCTGTTGCAAATTTACCTGAATTTCTCAGAGCTCAAACTAGATACAGCAAAGCAAAAGCTGTAGTATGCCTGCTATAGTATGGGGATGCTTCCCACTGCATGAATTGAAGGTTTCTCCATCCCTGCTCTAGCTGCACTGCAACACCTTAGAAAATGTCATTCCTTGCTTTATTTTTGTCAGGTTATTCCTTGTTTTATTTTCCTTAGTCATACTTTTTATAGCAACCAATTAAAAAGCTATGTTTAATCCAATATCTGAGCTGCTCATTCAGAGTAACAGTTCAAAACTGTCTTGTTCACAGCTCAAGTGACCACTGGACTAAAAGGAATAATGGAGTGATGCTATGGTTTGGGTCTTCTAAGCGACTCCTAAATTCCCTTAGAATATAACTTGGAAAAAAATACTTTAGAGTTGTGAATATGTCTTGCCAACAAAAATTTACCTATTTAGGGTATTATATTTTTTCAATAGCTATTACTTAATGGAAAAAAATCTTTCTGGTGAATAATTGGAAGGAAACAATAGGAAGAATAAATTTTTATAAATAAATTAACATCATTTGGTCTAGATTTACTCTAAGGAGAAACATCTACCTTTCGTAGCCTGAGGATGGGCTGAGAAATATTACAGAGCCTTGCTGTGTTTTTCTTTCAGTTTTTAATTTTACAGTTCTTTTGGCAAAGGTGCAGTCAGTCCAGAATGCTCAAACACCACCTTATAAAATTCTCTCTCCTTACTAGTTGAAATTGCTGCAGTAACAAAGATGTCTTTAATACTTGTTAGCACTTTACCAAATTAAAGAGTAATAACAGAACGTCCATCCAATTTCAATGCTATTTCCACATGCAAAATATGCTTTTTGTAGCTTTCAGACTGTGTTCAATCTTCCTTTCCAGAAAGAAAAGAGTCATACTTAGAAACATTAAATGAGTAGAGAGCTATAAAAAATGTATTCTATGGTCTTTGTTTCACTTGAGGCCAGTTACTAAGAAAGATAATAGAGAGAAGAGAAATACTTCTAATCAAATATCTGATACCTTTTTTTTCAGTTACAACATAGTTCTGAGAACATCTTCTCACTTGCCATAAAGATCTTAGTGCTTCATTAAGCCTTTTTAACCAAATTCAGCTTCATTTCTATTTGCTTTTTCAAAAGGCCATGAAGTGACCCTTTAAGGTGCAAATTTTTTGGGTACCAAATACCTTATGGCTACACCAGTTTTGCTTGTAATCACACAAACTTCAAGAATACCTTGGAACAAATATGTACTTTTTAAAGTTTTGTAGCACCAACACTGTCAGAGTCATTATGTTTTATGGAGTATGATCTACAAATAAGACATCCAGAAAACAGATACTGACCCTCAATATCAAAGAGAAAGTAATTTAAATCAATTTAGCCTTTCAGGACCTTTAAATACCCATTGATAAATTAGAAAAGTTTAAACAAATTCTGTTTTACTGTGTGATTATAGAAGATACCGCTAAATATACAGATTGTAAAGGACAGGTAATACATAAAGGAAAGAATTTTGTAAAAGTTTAATTTCAAAGTTGTAAATATAGCAAATTTAAGAAAACATGTGACAGGATGTAACCCTAACATTTGTGAACAAAGTAGGTTGTAAAATTGTGACTGAAAATTACAGAATCACCAAATCACAGAATTAATGATGTTGCAAAACACTTTTGAAATCACCAAGCCCAACCTATGACCAAACACCATTTTACCATGGCACCAAGTACCTCATAATGTCTCTTTTGTAAACACTTCCAGTGACAGTGATCCCACTGCCTCCCTGGGCAGCCTGTTCCAGAACCTAGTCACTCTTTCAGTGAAGAACTTTTTCCTAAATGTCCAGCCTAAACTTCTCGTGGCACAGCTTCAGCATGCGTCCTCTTGTCCTGTCACTGGTTCCTTGGGAGAAGAGACTGACCCCAACCTGGCCGCATCCTCCTTTCAGGCAGTTTTAGGCAGTGATAAAGTCTTTCCTGAGCCTCCTCCTCTTCAGGCTAAACAACCCAGCTCCCTCAGCTGCTCCTCATAGGACTTGCGTACCAGAGTCATCACCAGCCTTGTTGCCCTTCTCTAGGCACTCAAGATGCTCAGTTGTGTGGATGATATTGAAAATCAGTTACCTATCTACTCATGGTCTGAGATAAAGGTACCAGGTTTTACTACCTAGACTGTTAGCTCACTTTCTGATGTTCTTTCTATGTGTTTACTTTCATGCATTCAGCTGGCATGTGTTTCAAAAGAAGTACAATTTCTTTTTCAGGCTATTAGATATGTAAATACAGAAAATACAGATGCACACAAGTCCTCAACAGATTCTTATCATATTTTTATGTATAATGTTTCTCCATTTTAACTAATGAAAATCTTTATGGTGTAATGATAATGATTGCTGAATAAGTATATACCAAAAGTTTTACTTTTTTTTTTTTTTAATTGTTGATACATAAGAAAGAGTGCCCAAAGATCCATTAATGAGGTCACACAAAACAGAAGCAGTTGTATTCTGCACCTGCACAAGTTTAAAGATCTGTATCTAAAGCAAGTCCAGCAGAACTGTGATTTTTTTATCTTACCTATAACATATTTCAATTCCACTAAAGATTTCTTTCTTCTTAAAAATTACTATCTTTATTGTAAGGGCTCTGAGACTAGTGTTACTTTGCTTTTCACATAATTTAAACAAATTTATTATAGAAGTGTGGTAAAAATGGCATAGCCTATTTTGCATATTTAATATGCATATAATGCTCATATCCAAAAATGCATGTCTCCCACAAATGCATTAGTGGTCCTCATAATAAAAAAAGTAGTGAGATTACTGAGATTAAACTATAGACAAGTTAAAAAAAGAGGCTGTCACATAGCTAAGAGCTAAAATTAGAGACAATATTTGACGTTAAAAATTAATTCTGTCTTTGAAATCCAGTTATTGTGGGCTTAACAAATAGTAAAGCTTAACTAAGTATTATGGAATGCTATACTTCTACCTGTTATGCTTTGTCATCACTTATATATGTGATAAGATGCATTTACCACTTCACTTAAATATTTATATATGATATTTCTGTATTTACATGTTTGTGAACAAACTATGTACTTAAATATATGTGATTTGAAAGGTTATTTAGCTTTTAGTGGGTACTACAAGGTGAAGTACATGCATCAGGTGAACAAGGAGTCACTGACAAGTTGGGTGACATGACTATCAGGATAACCCATCATGTGATAGCATTATAGATATATGTAAGTGTAGCAAACCTTAATTCTTTATCAGCCAATTTATATATTAGTAAAAAAATCATAAACTGACAGCCTAATTAATTTAATTATAAACATGATTCAGTAAATCCACTGGGGACTTTATAATGTATAATTGTATCTTTGAGAGTTTCCTGTAACCCACAACTCTAATGAAGCCAGAGGTTCAAAAAGCAGTCTTGCCCCAAACAAAGATATTTGTTCTGACACTGTATCCCCAAAAGGGGTCTGTTATAAGATTCTATGAAGCTATAAATATATTCTATCAGTAATTCCCTGAAAAAAATACAGTGGATAATCTGTATTTTGTACCAAGCACTACTGACAAACAAAATGCTTCTCTTACTGCAGTTATTTTTATATGGGGTTTCTTCAACCACATTACCAAGGCCAATACTGTTATGGCCAAACTAAAGGGAGGCTTGCTAAAGGCTCAGTAGCAAGCAGCAAGGCAGTAGGGAGAAAATATATAGTTCTGGAATCACTTGCTTGTTGCAAAATGTGAAAAAAGTCAAAGTCCATTTACATTACAATATTGTTGTTCACATGATTCACACACTGAAAGTCAAAAGAATTTGTCAAAGTAGTATTTGCCAGCTATTTCTTCTCTGTTACACAATTAATATGAAAACAAACATGACCTGTCCAAACTGCATGCAACAGCTAGTATTTCCCAAAGCAAAATCAAGAGATAGATACGAAGATTTTCAGTGTACAGGCAGCTTTAGATCATAAAACTTTCAGTAACATAACTGGGACATGAAATGGAAATTGAGCTCCGCAACATTATGACATTATGCTGGATGAACTCTTTTTGAAATATTTATGAAATATGTTCAGAACCAATAGGCCTTTTTAAAGGTGCTGAAAAGCCTATTTTGATTACATTATTTAATAATTTGTTTCTCTGTTTATTTACTGAAGATCCTGGGTAAAAAATAAATTTTAGTTTATGGAAACAAAGCCACTGACATGACTATTTTCTCAGCTATTTCATTAAATTTCTTTTACCCATGATAGATATGTTTATAGTAGTGCATGATACATTTACATGTAAAGTATGTAAACTTTTTTTCCTGGATGAAATAGGACAATAATCCTATTCTCCTGAATCACCTCATTCGGTTTTTTCCTACCACTTTTTCATGGGTAACTTAGATCCAGTTTCTGGGAAATAATAGATTATATTAACAGGATGAAAAGGAAATACAAATTTTATCCATAGTGTTTGTAATATTCTGACTACTTCAATTTCCAGGGATATTAGCAACCTGTCTTTTATTATAGAAGAGAGAAGTAATATCGTCTGTTAACAAATACAGATAGATCAAAGGCAAATATATTTTTAAAAGTTTAAAATTACCTTTTTGCAATGAAAAGCAATCTCCCTAGGGATTTCACTGTTGTCATCTTAATTTTTATAGACATTTACACTTAAAGACATAGCACATCTAATTATGCCATTCTTGAGGTTTTTTGTTGTCTCATTCAGTTGCTTAGCACTTGTGAAAAACTGCATCTGTTTCTATCTCCATGTGCTACTTTTTCTCTGGAATATGAGATAAGATGATGTGCAAATTTAGAAATCCTTGCACCATATTTTAAGGGAATAATAGCAGTAGTACACATTTGTAACTTGTTTAGAAAATTGTAACAACAATTATTTATGTTCTGTACAATCAAAGTATAATAAATAATATTAGAAATACTTTTAAAGCTTTTTTACCTAAGTGAAATTTCAAAATGTTTAACTAACTTATTGAAATAGAGTTACAGTCGTAAATAATGCTTAACTGAATATTTTTATCTCTTCAAGAGATTAAATTATTAAATTACCTCTATCTCTGAAAAGCAAAATGAAGGAAAGTTTGTCAAGATTATTCAGAATTTCTGTATCACTGTTTTCAACTTTCAGTTTTTTCTGCAGCAGATGAACCTTGTTTTAGAATTTTCAGCTGTAGACAGTAGTGGACATTACCAATCACAGGTCAGCATCA
Source organism: Taeniopygia guttata (assembly GCF_048771995.1). Classification (NCBI taxonomy): domain Eukaryota; kingdom Metazoa; phylum Chordata; class Aves; order Passeriformes; family Estrildidae; genus Taeniopygia; species Taeniopygia guttata. Next base: position 61,441,896 of record NC_133063.1, on the reverse strand, counting down.
ATACTTCCATTATTTTGAGTTCATGAAAATGTATTACTCAGACCACAACTCTACCCACTTTTAAATATTCAAATTAATGTGTTTTTCCTCTTACTTTGGATATTTAAAAATATATAGATAATTTCCTATCAGAAATGAAAAAAAAAATTAAAAAAGGAAAGCAAACAGACTGTAATATTTCCCAAAGATGTATAGAACTTGTCTTGAAGAGAAGAAAAGAGCAAATAGACAAGTGCAGCATGCCCAGCAGACAAAGCTGCATGGCCAGGCACTTGCCATAAACAAACCTTCTTGCAGGTTTTGGAGACTCGGGGTCAGAACTGTCTTCCAGACAGAAAATTAACCCTTAGATAGAAGCTGCAAATTTTTCCAGTTATCTCTAGACAACTAAAAGTTTGGCGATACCCTCACAGTCAGCAATGCTCTTTATTTATCCCCAGTAGTGAATGCTGCTTTATATTCTGAGTAGAGCTAAACATCTTCCTTTGAAGTTTTCCACTGGCTGTGGCTTTCCCTTGCCCTCTTTGAATCTTCCAAAGTGTGAATCTTTCTTCTCTGTTTAATCACAACAGGTTTTGCCATCTGAATGGCATTTTTTATCCTGTGATAATAAAAGCGCGCGACCTTTTTTCTGTTTTGACCATTGAGATTGTAAGTCTTTTTAGCCTCTAATTATATATTCGTATGGTACTTGGAATGAGCACAGAACTAACATCTGCAACCACCATGTAATACGAGCAAATTAAAGCTAAAAACTATAAATATAGTATAAGAAGCACATTTGCCCATAAATTAAACCGCTACATGTCAGTAAAAATGAAGGCCATATGCTCCAAACACTATCATCATATTTGTTAGTTCAATTCAAATAAAAATAGTTAAACAGCTATTTTGTTTCCACCTGTCCCGCCAATCCTATTTAGAGGACCATAGCTGACTTTCTTGTTGCATTGTCTGAAGTATAAATCTGCCTTCCATCTTCAAACTTCCCTGAACAGCCTTTTAGAAAGTGCTGGTGCAGTGCCTCAGATAATATGGGAACTTAGTAAATATTAAGAATGCTGCTAAAATTCTGAAAAGCTTTTGGCAATGGAGCTTCAAAACTGAAGGGCTTACCTTTAATAAAATTACAGTTTGAATATTTTTAAATATTTATCTTTTTAATTTGACTTGAAATTTCTTCCTAAACATGTTTGAGTCCTAAGCTACCAAATAAATACCAAAGTTAAAACACCATGCTGTGTTCAGTTGTATATATACATGACATCTCCCTGCATGACTCAGACTTGCATATGTGTAGAAAAGAAATATGCAGATTTGCACTTAGACTTTAAAAGTTTTGTATTAGCTGTCTGAAGTGTATTTTGAAAGTATATTACAAAGTTATTTTTAAAAAACATTAATGCACAGCATACCTTAACTAGAGTTAAATTAACTCATCATATTCATTAATAGTGAAGTGTCTATATCAAACTTTTGTGGTAAGTAAGAAATAAGTTTTAACACTTTTGACATTATACATCATGACAGAGCCTTTAAGTATTAATACAAAGCGGTGCATTATATATCACTTAACTAAAAGATTTCATAATTATCTTATGCTTTAGACATCTCTGAGGTAGGCATAAATTTTAAATGCTGTATATATATATACATATACATACATACATATATATATATGTGAATATATTTAAGTGTGAGCATGTCTATGTGTATTGTGTCTAAATAACAGATACTACCCAAGGCTGATCCAGTCCAATTCAGTTTCTAATATTCTGACTATGGTTTCTTCATCTTCTCTACTTTTCTTTAAAAAGACAATTAAAAGATATCCCACTTAATATAAAATATTCTCTTGCTCTTTTCACAGATCATCAGACATCAAGCAACTTCTTGTCTTTTCCATCTAAATTAATCATTAAACACTTCAAATAATTCCTGCTTAAAGTACCACGCAACATATACCCTTCATGTTATGTGCTCCAAGGCTTTTTGCAGGTTGTATTTAAGAAAGTTATATTGATACTAACTTTTTTTTTTTTTTAATTCTTTTTCTTTAATTTACAGGGAAGTATTTTTGATTGGGAATTCTAGAATTTTTGATTTTTGATTTAGAATTTGAGAATACAGCTATCCTAAACTCATTAAATACTGCATACAAACAGAAATGTCTTCAAAAGATGCATTGTAATTATTTATAGGATAATTGACCTTTTTGGTCAATCTTTTTAAAGCAAATGGAAGCTCACACTACTGTTTTTACTAGAAGCAGCAATTTAAAGCCCTCCTGTGTAAATAATGTTTAGAACTTTAGTCATATTTTTACATAAATGATTCCCAACAATTTCTTTAGAAATACTAATACTACTACTACTAATAATAAAACCAACCAAACAAAAAACCAAAACAACAAACAGGAAAACCTCCAGAATTATTAAGAATTCTTTGAAATTCACAGAGTCCTGTAGGAATCTGTGTCTGCCTGAAGGATAATCATTTGAATTGTATCCATGTATTCAGATACATGTTGTGCCCTTTTGGAATATAATGGACAACAGATCAGGTCCGTTCTATTTATTTAGTTATCCACTAATAATGTATGAGCAACAGAATGCTAGAATGCTTTTTTCTTCCCCCTACCTTTACTTTTCTTTAACTTAGACTGGTTCAATATGACAATAACAGATGGGAAAAGTCCTAAAATCTTCCCTTTTAAAAGGAATTCAGCAAGCTGCTTTTGCTGTATAGCCTGCCTTCTCCTTGTACACTCACTAATGCAGTGACAGTACAACAAGAGCTATCTGCCATATTTCCAGGAGAATAGTGCAACACAGCCACTACACCAGGGAAACAATTGGACTCTTAAGGTCAATGGCAAGGGTCTTTCTCCAAGTGTAGTGGCACAGAGTGGATGCTGCTTTCAGAGGGGCAGATACACTCCTGCTGCAGAGTCATTTCTCTGTCATGGATGGGAATGTGCCTAATCTGCATTTATTTACAGGTTTTTTTTCTGCTGAGTAGAATTTACTGCAGATTTTGCCACTTTCAATATTAAAAATTCTTGTCTTTAGTATTGTTTATGGTTCAAAAAAACAACATATTTAGAAACACAATTTCTATTGGAACTGTTCCACTGAGTGCTTGGGTGCTCTTAGCTGTGTTGTCTAGCATTCAACATTCCACTAAATCAATAGCCCTCTTAATGTATTTTCAAGCTTGTATTTGTGACTGCACAGGCCGGGTCCTCACATAATTGCATGATTCCCAAAGAAAAGACTGCAGAAATAAATCTATATTGTGCACACACAGTTTAGTCCTAACTAGTACAGAAACTCATCATAACGGGTTATGACAAAATGACTGGTTTGTAATCCTTATTCCATAAAAATACTTTAATTTTTGGCTTTCAAAATATGCTACATATATGATAGATGTGAAAGAAGTAACCACTTTTGGTGAGGAGCTCTGCATTTTTTGCTGTCCATATAGTTCCTCTAGGGACAAAGAGCCAAAATTGCCACTCTGCTCAAAAGGGCTCTAGCTGAGATGTGAAAGAAATTCCCGTGTATAGAAAAAAATGCCCAAAATCACAAAATGAGTATGAAAATGAGTGTACCAGAAAACCACCACTATCACAGTAAGGATACAAGCTGTAAGGAATATCTATGGACTATTTGGAGACATAGTAGATCCTACACAGCAATGACACCAGTTTTAGAGAAGTCTGCATTTTATTTCTTTGGATGTGTATGTAACATTTCAAAATAGTTCTGGTCTCTTCTAGACGAGGAATTGGCATGAGTACTTCCCCTTACAAAGTGGTAAAAAAATACTTAAGATAAGTGCAGCTATCCCTCCCATGTCACAAAAGTGAAGTTGTGGCCTTTGGTCTTGCTTTAATCACAACCAAAGGGAAATACTTTCAGGAGTCAGAAACTACACCTGAATTTTCAGAAAGCCATGGTCATTATAGAGGCATATTGTTGCAAGTGGCAAGCTGTTATGTCATATAGGGAAGTTCTTTAATATCTGTTTCTGTAATATCCACAGGGCTGCAACTGTGCTCAAAGGTTTAAATAGGAGAAAAAGCAGATTCAGCTGCAGAGATGTTTCTTAGTTCCCTCTAGCTTCTGATGAGCTTTGTTTGCCTCACCAAGCAGAGCTGCTGTCTTTGAATCATAAAAGTCCCAATTCAGCTTCCAGCTATTGCACCATACAAAATACAATCACACAAAATCCAAGCACCATATAAGGAATTTTGCTAATTAGAGAAATCTGCTTGGTTTCCAAAGGATAGACACAATAAAAGTCAGAGAAAGGAGTCTGGACATTGTAGCAGTAAAGAAACTACTTTGATTTTAAAGGAAGCATCTGAACTTAGGACAGACATACAATTTTATCCTAAAAATCTTAGAATATTTTTGAAGATCCCTGGACTGAGGAAGTGTATATCTACCTCGATTTTAAACTTAAATAAATTCAGTAAATTTTAATCAAAAGACTAATATGTCTTGGGGTCCACTAAGATAAGAATTGTTTTTTGCACAGCCTGTAAAGACATTTTAGGAAATAAGTTTAAAAATGTTTTCTTTTCCCTCCTCTTACAATTAAAATCCTTAGAATGTAGACCAAACACAGTAATTAGGGGTTTACAGATTGAAATATTACCTTACTTTCAACTGATGAATTATAACTTTTTCCATTATTTTTTCTAGTTCTCTTATTTTTGTGAAAGTTTACCTAGGATGTGGAGAAGGCTGAGGCACTCAAGGATTTCTTTTGCATTGCTCTTTACCAGGAGGTTCTCCAGTCATATTGCCCAAGTTGCAGAGAGCAAGTGGCAGAGAGTAGAACTGCCTGCTGTAGGAGAAAATCAGGTTCAAGACCATCTAAGAAGACTGAAGGTGCTCAGTCCATGGTCTTGATAAGATATATCCTCAAGTCCTGAAGGAACTGGCTGAGGAAGTGGCAAAATCATCATACTTAAGTTGTGGCAATTCAATGAAATTCCCACTTAGAAAAAGAGAGGGGAAAGGGGAACTGGGAAACTGTAATGCCCATTTTCAAAATAGACAATAAGGAAAATCTGTAGAACTACAGGCTGGTCCTTCTCACCTTGGTGCCTGGCAAGATCATGGAGAACATTCTCTTGGAAACTATGACACTTTGAAAATCAGAAGGTGATTGATCACAGCCAAGTTGGCTTCACTAAGGGCAAATCCTGCCTGACAAATTTGGTGACCATCTCTGACAGGGTTGCAGTAATGGATGAGGGAGGAGCCACTGCAGTCAGACACCTGAACTTGTGCAAAACATTTGAAAATGTCCCTGCAAGACAATCAAGTGCAACGTGCTGTATTTGGGTCAGGGCAAGCTGTGGTCTTGATGGGTGGACAGTGGATTGAGAACAGCCCTGAGGGAAAGGATTGGGTCTTCTGGTGGATGAAAAACTTGGCATCAGCCAGCAATGTGCACTTGCAGTCCAGAAACCCAATTGTACCTTGGGTTGCGTCCAAAGTATTGTGGCCAACAGGATGAGGGAGGGGATTCTGCCCCTCTGCTCTGCTCTGCTGAGACCCCAACTGCAGGGCTGCATCCAGCTCTGGGGTCCCAGCACAGGAAGGACATGGACCTGTTGGAGAAAGTCTAGAGGAGGCCTCAAAAAGATCAAAGGGCTTGAACAATTCTCCTTTGAGAACAGAAAAGAATGAAATAGTACAGATAGAGTGAACCTGTACAGTCAGGGGAAGATCATACCAAAGCCTTCCAGTACCTAAAGGGGGCCTACAGGAAAGTTGGAGAAGGACTTTTGACAAGGCTGTGTTATGATAGAACAAGGGGTAATGATCTTAAATTGAAACAGTGTAGATTTGGGTTAGATATTAGGAAGAAAATTCTGTGAAGATGGATAGACACTAGAACGGGTTGCTCAGGGAAGTTGTAGATGCTCCTGAAGATGTTCAAGATCAGGATGGATGGAGCTCTGAGCAAACTGGACTAATGTAGTAGGGGAACAGGAAATAGATGATTTTTGAGGTGACTTCCAAGGCAAACCATTCTATGAATATATGGTTTTATGAAAGTAAGTACCATAAACCTACAGCTGAGACTGACTTGCTAGAAAGACAACATGAGTCAAAAAGGAAACTTCGTAGGAAGGAAAAGCTTTCAGCACACTCATCCTAAACACAGGTCTTGAGAAAGTTTTGTGGTTGTTTTTATTTAAGCTGGAACTGAGGAAAGTATTTGAATAGTACTCAGCCAAAAATCAAAACTGTATAAAGAGCTCTGTTCTGTCTATTGCCCTTGAGCTCTTGGGTCCTACTGCATTAATCAAATATTTTCCCCACTATCTTTTGCAAAAGATGGCACATTCTGCATGAACACAGCTTCCAGAAACCTTATAATATCTACCACTGATTTCACTGATGTACAGCACTATTGTTACTCACAAATGTGCTTCATTAACCCTGTTGTGGGGGAAGATTCAAGACAGGAAAATGGAAGTGAAGGAGAAGAGGGAGAGAAGGAGAGTTAAATAATAAGAAAAAATGTGTATCTATGTGCTTAGGAGAGCTCTGGGATGTGTTTTTAAACAAACAAATGAACAATTAATATTTAAAAAAGAAATAAAACCCAGGTCAGCAGAAAATGCAGTTTGGAAGTAATTGAAAAGACAATTTTATTACTGCTTTCATTCTGTTGACCGGTTTTTTATGGACCGTTATGGCAGGATACCTTTAGTTATCCACACAGGAACATAATTTCAAAAGCCTTAAAAAAAAACTTAAAAAATTCAAAAGCCAATGAATATTTTATCATTTATCATTATCATTATCATTATCAGTATTCATTAAGACCTAAACAATAATAATGAGACCCATCTAAATCCATGAAGCTTAGAACTGCTGCTGTGAGACAGAAAAATGCCATAGGGGCTTTGTCAGAGCAACAGAACCATTTATTATTATTGCAAACATGTTCAGGAGGAGAAAAAGTCACTGTTGTCATAAACAGGAGCACATTGCATCCATCTCATTCCCATCTATTTAGAAGGGTTAGGGAGGTAAAAATACACAGACTTTCACCTACTATCTACAAACAGTTATTATAAGAAACTGCACCTGGTCCATCATGCCGCACTCTGAGACGTGGCAGCATGATCAGTACTAGCCAGTAGGATCCATCCAGCAAGAAGATATAAACCACCTGGGACAACTGGAAACTAAAGAAGTTTAGAGGAAATCAACCATTAAAGAAAGCTTCACTGTCTGAACAGAAAAATAAAAAGGAAATACAGGGTGCTTTAAAAACATCTGTGTTGCCAGTGTTCTAAAGAAGTGGAAATAGCAATTAACTAATTTCTCCATCATGTGGGGAAAGTCCAGTGCAAAGCCATTTTTCATTATTCATGTAGCTAAAATCAGAATCTGTGAATAAGGTCACAGACCACTCCTGAAAAATCAATGTAACATAAAAAACCAAACCAAACCAAACCAAACCAAACCAAACCAAACCAAACCAAACCAAACCAAAAAACAAACAACAGTCACCCCAAACAAACAAAAAATGACAACCAAAAAAAAAAAAAAAAAACCAAAAAAACAAACCCAAAACCACAAAAACTCCCTAAAAAACCTTCAAGGCATAGTTTATCAATTATTAAATAAGGAAACCTAGATTTAATGCCAACATGAATTAGACATTCTGTTAAATCATGGAAACTGCTAATAGAAAAGGACATGGTATCTTCCTTGCCAAGTCTATTTCCTTCATATCCTTCACATATCCTTCACCCAGTGCTTTCCTGGAGCTCAGCAGGACTTGGTCACACAAGTGTAAAGAAAATCACATATTGAAGTGGCACTTCCTCCTGAATCTAGCTGTTCTACAAGGCATTACATGCTTTTTTCAACCCAACCAACCTCTTGTTGACTATCCTGATGTATATAAAACATCTAAATTGTATTCAGTCCATTGAATACCTTCTATGACACGGTCCTAAGGCTTTATCCACACCTCCTCATCCCTACAGCTCCCATTCATACTTGCAGCAGGTTGGTCCTACTAGAAGCCAACTGCTTGCTCACACTTTGACGTCAACAGGAAGGAGTGAGAAATCTCACACATTGAAGTAAGGATAGATTTCCTACTAGGTCACAAATTGCTTGGCTTGGGGAAATTACTTTATTACCAATAAATGCACATATATTTAATAATTTATTTTTGGATGTTGTTAAGAAGAAACAAAGCAAAACCAGAACAAACAAAACCACTGATGAGCAAAGCCACCACACAAACAAAACAGCTGCCCCAAATACTAAAATACTTTGGAAAAACACTTCTTCACCTCATCAGGTTCAGTTTCACTCCTTCACTCCATGTGTCTCTCCTATCTCCCAGTGCTCCATGCTGTTATGAAGGTTACACTTGGTCCTTTAAACAGGAAAGCAAGGGTGGTAGCAGGGATCTGCCATAGTCAGTACACAGCAGTTTTTCTTTGCCACTGCTTCTTCATCATACCTTTCATCTGGTCCAGTGTAGTTCCCTGACAGGCTGCAGGGTTTTTTTGCCATGGAATCTTATCTTCCTCTTCTGGCCTAAATCTCTCTGCACTTTCTCACCCCTTTGCCAACCTGCTTTTCTGTGGCTGATATTTTTTATTCTTTTAAGAATATGTTTCAACTGAGATGCTATCAGCTTTACTGGTATACTTGGCTGCATACTGCAGTGAGTCCATTGTGAAAACAGCAGATTCCATGTCCAGCACAAGACAGATGCTGGCTTCTTCCAATGGAGACTGCAACCTTCCACCATGCCCAAAACCTGCTCAGCTACACCAAATAAATGCTAACATCTTCCAATCATCTTAATCTTTTGGAAAGCAGGGTCTTCCTCAATCTCTTCTGTTGATATGTGGGTTCAAGAAGGGCACCACAGCTGACAGCATGTTTAAAAGGAATATTTGATTTCTTCTCAGAAATATTTCAGATTTTGATTTATGGGCTGTTTTTTGTTTGTTGTGAAGTTCTAGTAATCTATGATAATTTAAAATGAGACATTAATTTCTTTATGATTTTTTTTGCAGATGTACTGTTGATTTTGTTCATTAGCAATCCTGAATGAAAATTTGCAAATTTCTCAAAATAAGGTTTGCTTAAAAATGTGACTGTTTAGCCTTTCTTTTGATAATATAAAGCATAAATTGAAAGAGAAGATTGCGATCATTTATTTGTTGGTACATCAGAAGGCTAGAATTCCAAAGTAAGTATTTCTTTTCAGCCTTACAGTTTCTACAGATTTAGTACCATTTCTCTGCCTTATATTTAAATTGTATGTTAATGTTAATTTATTCCACTGTTAATGTTAACTTATTTCACTATGATGAAGTCAACTTATTGAATGCTCAGTAGACATACTGGCACAGTAGCATGCGCTATTCTAGCAACAAAATGAGAAGATGGCAACTTCCTGTTCTGGTTTAAGACTACGGAGTTTTGCATGGTGATGAATAAGGGATCAAAGTCTCATACATCATTTCATATTGCAGACTTCTCTTAAAGACTGTATATTTTCTAACTACTGAATTTCTAAAACACAATTTGTTGAGTTCTTCACTTGCACTTGGAAACAAACTCCTTTTTTCCACTGTTTAAGAATTCCATTACTATAAATCATACAAGAACTTACAAGTCTGGATAGAAAGAAAAACAACAAATCAGATTACCTAACTCCAGTTAGTTTAGTCTGTTCATTCAGCACCTCAGCCACTGGGGACACATTATGCTGATGCACTATTCCTGCAGCAGTTCCTCATTTGGTACAGAGACTGCTACAAAACTACTGTTTTCATTTTGAATTTTTGATTGGAATGGGTTTTGAAACTTTATTCTATTATCAGATTAATTTTTGAGACAATGACTTGCATCAAGTACCTTATTCCATTGCCAGGCGTCTGAATGATCCAACTCCAAGTTCTAGAAAAGAAATTTGAATTTTATGTTATGTAAGTGGCAATACCTCTGTGTCCTGACAGTTTACCTACAACATTTCCATCGAAGAAAAACTCCCACTTTCCTACAGCTGCCTTTGCTTTGTTCTACTAATAAATAAAGATAGAAGAAAATGTTCATTATCCCCCTTTAGAAGTTTATTATATTCATAGCACTGGGTGCAGGGTTCAGTTTCATGATGAAAACCAGGCACTTTGCATTGTCTCTGATAGTATGCATCAAAGCGAACAGTTTGATTGGCATGTTATCTGCCTCCCACGTTTTAAGATTACTGGTATTTTGCTTCAGGACATTTATGTTTAAAAAGCTCAGCAAAGAAAGATCAGATAAGAAGGCACACAAAGATTAACGCTGAAGTTCTCATTAAAACCAAATACTGTAATCATAGAAATGAGAAAATATTTCTCTTCCTTACAAATTTAGCTGTGCTTATCTACAATATTACTATAAAGACGTGTTGTATCTGAAAAAAAATAGTTTGAAAACAATTCTTCTGACAGATCTAGGTTGCAATACAAATAATGTGGACATTGTATCTGTCATAAGTCAACATTTCTTCACTGGTACATGGATTTTCAGCATTCATTTGAAACAAATTACTGGGGGGAAGCATGGTGATAAGAAGCACTCGTCAGCTTACGGTGAAATGTTGTCTTTAGTTGTGCTGTCTCCTCACCTTGAACTGCTTTTTCTGCTATTTAGTGTACTGTTTATCCAGAAGACATTTTAATTGTATATTTTAAAACAAATTTACATAATTATTTCCTAGCACAACATCAAAATTGTATCTTTATACAACATTTCTTTTTCCTAGCACTCTAGATAATTCAGTGACAATAAGTGACTTGACCAGGATAGCAGAGGATTTTAGTGGAGGGAAAAAGCTGAATCCAAAATATTCAGCGTTAGCATCACTATCCAATCCTTCCTTGCCTTTATTGTGTTCTTCAGTTATATCAGTCTTTGTATGCAATAAATAATTAAATGTTTTTGTTTGTTTTGACATATCAGTCATTTCAATAGTTTGTGCAAAACTTGGAGTGCCTTGGAAGGGTTACAGAGTATGGGAGGACCTAATGGTTTTCACTTTTCTTCCTGAAGTAACATGGTGAGGCCTTGTAATCATGGTAGGCAGGTAGGCTTGTTTCCTTTTCTTTTCATTATTTTTTAATGGTAACCATTGTTGGGAGCCTTCCTGTAGAAACCTTTTGGCATACTATTTAGAGCTGCTGTCTGAATCATAGAATCATTAAGGCTGGAGAAGACCTCTAAGGTCATTGAGTCCAACCATTATCCCAGTACTTCCATACCCACCACTAAACCATGTCCCTAAGTACCATGTCTGTACAACTAAATACCTCCAGGGCTAGTGATTCAACGACCTACCTGAGCAGCTTGTTCAGTGCTTGAAAACCTTGATAGTGAAGAAAAACTAAAACTAAAACTCCCCTGGGGCATCTAGAGGGTGTTTCCTCTTGTCCTATTTTTGTTTGTTACTTGAGAGTAGGAACTGACCCACTCCTCACTACAGCATCCTTTAAGCCAGTTTAATAGGGTGATACAGTCTTCCCTCAGCCTCCTTTTCTCCAGGCTAAACAATCCCAGCTCCCTCATTCTTTCTTCATAAGATTTGTGCTCCAAACCTCTCACCAGCTCCATTGCCCCTCTCTGGACATGCTCCAGCATCTCAATGACTTTCTTGTAGTGGTGGGCCCAGAACTAAACACAGGATTCAAGGTGAAGCCTCTCCAGTGCTGAGTACAGAGGGACAATCCCTTCTCTGGTGGCCTCACTATTTCTGATACAGCCCTGCATTCCATTTGCATGTTTTCACACCTATGTTCTACTAATAGAACCATTTGTGATATGCTTACTATTAGAAAAATATTTTTAAAAGTTCATTTTCAACAAGATATTTGCTTTCATTTTTCATGTTAAAAGTTTTCCATTTGTGAAAGTTGCATTTCAATTGCCTGTTGAAACAATATAACAAAAGACTTCTGATTCCATTATTAAAAGCTTGCAAATGTGTTGAGATAATTAGCTTAGCCCTTTTTTTTTTTTTTTTTTTTTAACCTGGGGGGAACTGAGGAGGAAATCTGTGCAGATTTAGTTACCTAGATATATTACAAACAATATATTTGAACTCTGACAAGGTGCCTTTATTAGAAATGACCTTTGGTAAAATAGCCAAGGTTTATTTTTCAGCTTTTCCCTGAGGCTTACTTGTAGGTTGTTGCAAGTGAGAGCTAAGGTAAGATATATCTGATGTGGCAGAAGATTGATAACGATGCATGTCCCCATTTTCCTAGTTGCTGGAAGCAGGTGGTGAGTACACCTTGCTTACAAAAGTAGTAGGTCAGTCTTTCAAAGGGGGCACATTTTCATTGTAAATTTATGACTAGGACTTTTGGATCTACATGCAGCCTGCAGGGATCTCTTAATTCCTGACAGAAACTAGAAAGGAGACAGAATCAGAGAAGTGATAAGGTTGGAAAAGACATCTAAGGTCATGAAGTCTAGCCGTTAGCCTTGTCATGTTCACTACTAAACCCATGTCCTCAGGTGCCCCAACTACAGTGTTTTTGAACACTTCCAGGGAATTGATTCCATCACTTCTCTAGGTAGCCTGATCCAAAGCTTGGCCACCCTCTCAGTGAACTTCGTCTGGTAGAAGTTAGAATTCTAGAGCCAGAGAGAGCTCTAGAAGTGATGTGTTGGAAACGATCTTGAAGATTATCTAGTTCCAAACCCCCTGCTGTGGACAGAGACACCTCTCACTAGAACAGATTGCTCAGAGCCCATGGAACTTGGCCTTGAACACTGTCAGGACTGGGACATCCACAATTTCTCTGTGCAATCTCTTTCAGTTACTCACCACCTCACCCTAAAGAATTTCTCCTAATATCTAAACCAAACATACTCTCTTTAGTGTGAAGTCTTTCCCTTTCATTCTGTCACTACATGCTCTTGTCAATAGCCTGTCTTCATTTTTCTTCCCTCAGGTATTATAAGACATCTGGAAGAGATGTCTGGATGTGACTACACTACCCCTCTAAGCAACTTATTCTAATGCCTAACGACTCTTTCAGTGAAATTTTTCTTTCTAATTTGAACTTTCCCTGTGATAATTAAGGCCATTTCCTCTAATACTTTTGCTTGAGACATGGTAAAGCAGACTGACCCTCACATCACAGCAACCTCCTCTCAGGTAATTGTAGAGAGCAATGGGTTCTCCCAAATTCCCTCAGCTGTTCCTGTTAAGATTTGTTCTCTAGACCCTTCATTGCCTCCATTGTCCTTCTCTGGACATGCTGCAGCACCTCAATGTCTTTCTTTTAGTGAAGGGTCCAAAAGTGGACACAGGATTCAAGGTGTGGCTTCACTAGTGCTGGAGTACAAGTGGATGATCACTGCCCTGGTCCTGCTGGCGAACTATTGTTGATACAGGCACTGGCCATGGCAATGGGCAGGATGCCATTGGCTTTTGGCCACCTGAGCATGTGCTGGCTCATGTGCAGCTGCTGTTGACCAGCACTCCCTAGGTGCCTTTCTGCTGAGCATCTCTCAAACCACTTCTCCTGGTTTGTAATGCTGCATGGGGTTAGGATGACCCAAGGACAGGACCCATCACTTTCCCTTATGCAGTTTTCCTCAATCCATCAATCCAGCCTGTCCAGATCCCTCTGCAGAGCCTTCCTGCTGTCCAGCATTCCCTCCCATTTTGGTGTCGTCTGTGGATTTACTGAGGATTAATTTAATCCCCTAGTCCAAATCACCATTAAAGATGTTAAATAGGACTGCCCCAAACACAGGGCTATGGTGAACCCCACTAGAGATTGGCCACTAACCAGATGTAACTCCATTCACCAGCACTCTCTGGGCCTAGCCCCAATTTTTAACCCAGAGAAGAGTTACCCTCTTCCAAGCCTTCACCATCCAAATTCTCCAGTAACGTGTTGGGGGAAAAGTTGTCCCACATAAGTCAAGTCTAGATAGACAACATCCATGCCCTAATCATAGAAGGAGATGAGGCTGTTCAAACAGTACCTGCCTTTCACAAACCCCTGCTGGCTGAGCTTAGTCCCCTGGCCATTGGGCACACGCTGCATGATGGCACTCAGGATGATCTGATCTATGAACTTCCCTTGCACCAAGGTCAGACTTGTAGTTCCCTCGAGCATCTTGCTGACCCTTCTTGAGGCAGATGTTACTCTTCACAATTTCCAGTCAAGTGGAACTTCTCCAGTTAATTAGGACAGCTTTTAAATGGTTAAAAGTGGCTAGGTAAACCGTTTTGCTGGTTGCCTCATTATTCTCATGTGTATCCCGTCTGGGCCCTAAGAGTTGTGGGTGTCTAATTGGCATTGGTCTAATTGTCACTAACCATTTCCTCATGGATTATAAGGACTTCATTCAGCTCTCCATCAATAACTTCTAGCTCTGGAAGGTGGGTAGCCTGAGGGCAGGTGGTTCTGGTATTGAGCACTGAGGGAAAGATGTCATAAAGTACCCCAGATGTTTCCTCATGGCATAACAAAATGCTACCCACTGCATCCAGCAATGGACAGAGAATGTTCTTAACTGTCCTTTTGTTGACAATGTATTTATAGAAACTTTTTTCATTGTCCTTAACCACAGTTGCTATATTAAGCTCCAGTTTGGTTTTGGTCCTTCTAATTTTCTCCCTACCTTGTAACATCTTGTAGTCCCCACAAGTTATCTGCCTCTACTTCCAGAGGTGATATGCCCTTTTTTTACCCAGAGTTCCAACCTAGGCTTGTTGTTTAAACAGGGGGCTGGTCCTTTTCGCTAGTGGCTTGTCTGATTAGAAAGCAGGCACAGCCTGCTCTTGGATCTTTAAGATTTCCTCTTGAAGCAGATCCAACATTCCTGGAGTCCCTTGCCCTTCAGGACTCTGTTACTCTGTTACTCAGTCACCTAAACAGGCCAAAGTTTTGTCACATTTCTTATAGACCTTGCCTTATACACAAATGTGTACATTATCTACAAATATGTATATGTGGAACTAAGAGTAACTTAAAAGGATAGATGTGAGGCCCTTTTAAGAGTATAAATTCTATGTATTTTCTGTAGACTGATGCTTTTTGACAATACACAAACAAGGGAAAGCAAAGAAAAATTACGCATTTTAAAATGAATTACAGATTGTTTCTCATATTCCTGGAAACCTAGCTTCTATTAAAACCTCAGTCAAGCTTGAGGTTATAATGAAATCTATTCTAAAAAAGAAGAGTTATCTTGATACAGTAAAGACTTTTTTTGTTAAAGTAAATAGTATGCTTATTAAGACTGGGTGACATCTTAGAGATGGTAGTGAAGAAGACTGAGCAACATAATCTTCCTAAATGGAATATCCTCAGTAATGTTCATGCTACTGTGACATAGTGAAACTTCATGGCAATAAAAACTGCACTGATTCTTCAAGAAGTATCTGATCTGGTAAAATACCAATACAAGGAAAAAAGGCTAAGGTTCAGTTCACATCAACTGGTATCACTCCAATAAAAGTATTCTTGAGAACAGTGCTTTGACATGAAAAAGGGCTTGACAGTTTAATGTCAGTATGGTTATGGTTAGATGTATATTATCTTGATATTATGTATGTTCTTTTAAAATCTGCACAATTGGAAACATGAATTATATTTTAAATTTACACATAAAATAAGTACTTTTAACCAACCCAGAAACAGATTGTAAAATACAAATTTTCTACTAGATGCTTTTGCTTGCTAGGAATACCTGGGGTGTTTTTATTTAAACTCCACCACTGGTCGCACTGAAATTGTCAGCATTAGACTCCTATTGCAGAAGGCCATAGCAGGTTCAGGGAAAAAAATACTTAATTACATGATCAATTTTTATATCAGTGTTCACAAATATAACATTCACTACACAAGAAAAAGTTCAGAGGAGAATGAAATTCTCAGATAACAGTTTTAGTTTTGGATGATGTTTCTACAAATAGGTTTTGAAAAGGGTAACAACTCCATCCAAATCATTATGGGCTTCTAAAGGGCCTCAGTATATGTCCAGGATTTTGTTGTTTTTGTTGTTGTTGCCAGAAGACCATATAACATCCATTACAAACCAGATAATCCATGGCAAAAGCTTCCACCACTTGTCTGTTACAAAAATGATTAGGATGTTGGAATTTCAGAATGGAAAACTGTCTGGAAGAAAACAGAGAAACTGTGAAGCACTGAGAGAAGTAACCTTTGATTAATCAAAAAAGTCTGCATCAAATTGTTGTGAGAAAGAGAAGCTAGAAAAGGTTATTGGAAGTGTAATTAACAAATGGTATTATAGTACTTCAAGGAAATCACAGTTTGGAAAAGTTTTCTTGATGAACATTTCTCTTGAAAAATAGTGTTTTATCAATCATCCTTGACATTTTTAACAATAGCAAAATATCCTCATGTGATTTCCTATGTAATATTGTTTAAACAACATAATAAATACTGTCATTCTGTGTACTAACAAAAAAGTGCAATCCTTTGTTCTGTGCATGATTGCATTTACACATTATAGAACTATGAAATATTTACAGAAGGAAGGTTAAATCAATACAGGTTTAAAATTTGCACTTCTGTCTCCTGGGTCTTATATCATCTTGATTTAATGAAGTAAAAGGAGAGAGAATGTTGACACACAGAAGAAATATTTCGATTCTCCTTTATTGTACATAGAGAGGGTATTAAAGTAGAATTTGCTGCTGGTTCATACTATAATTAATTATTACACCTTTTTCGTTCAGGCTAGCATTTGAACTGTCTCATTTGCAAAACATAGAAACTAACTATTAAGCAAAGAAAATAAAAAATATTATCAACAGAAAATAAAAAATATTATTACTTAAACCATGCAACTGCTTAATCAGTGCTGATTACTAGTGGATGTAAGATACAAAAATTTTTTTTTTTTGAGCTAAAATAAAAATATTAATTTACCAGAGTTTCCTGAAGAAAAGGAAAAAACCTCACAACTCCCCCACCACTGAACATGTCAAGACAATGTGAAGTTTGTAAGTAAAGGAGCACATATTTATAAATATCTGGTCTTACGCGGTTTCTAGGGCAGTTAGACTCATAAATCAAATTAGCATAAATTATTGTCACACACATTTTTCAGATCAAATAGGAATATGCCCATTGCTATTCATTAAAGTCTCACTTCATCCATGTGATGATAGCTAGATTTGTTTTTTAATTTTGAATGCAGATAAACAAGATATTCACAGAATAAAATTTATTTTATGAATCTAAAGACTATAGTTTCATTTGGGATTTTTTCTGCAATGAATTAAATTTTTCTAAATGCAATTTTTTAATAATTAAGAATTAAGGTTATATAGTAACATCTTTCAGATTCTTTTGTTCACCAGCTGTTAACTTTCACCATATATTTTTATCATTCTCTCATTCCTACCAATTATTTATGGAGTATAACAACTTATGCCACAGTTCTGCCCTTTGGTTTTATTGAATGACATTTTGATAAACTAGAAGAAGGAAGTCAGAGTAATTTTTAAACCCTTTTAAACACTTACTAATTGTTATTTTTGCATGATAATTTAGAATCTGTTACTGTGGAGACAATAAAAAATGACACTTTTTTTAGTTCTCATTGGCAATGGAAATTGATAGTAGGTAAAACGAAGAAGAGGGTTCAACGAAAATGCTTGATTTAATTTACTCTGCAGATTCCCATCATAGTACTTGTGGTGTAAGGTTGACAAAGACAAGTGTAGGATTCTGCACCTGGGAAGGATTTCCTGGAAAGCAGCGACACAGAAAAGAACCTGGAAGTCCTGGCAAGTTGAACATGGGTCAGCAGTGCCCTGGCAGCCAGGAGGGCCAACCCTGTCCTGGAGGACATCAGGCACAGCTTCACCAGCCAGGCAAGGGAGGGGATTGTCCTGCTCTGCTCTGAGCTGGGGCAGCCTCACCTCGAGTGCTGGGGGGTGGTTATGTAGCAAAATATAAGAAAGATATAAAACTACTGGAGAGCATCCAGAGGACACCAACAAGGATGCTAATGGGCCTTGAGGGGAAGCCATATGAGGAGTGGCTCAGGTTGCTTGTTCTATTCTGCCTAGAGGAGACTGAGAGGAGACATCATTGTGGTCTGTAGCTTCCTTGTGAAGGAAAGAGGAGGAGCAGGCACTGATCTCTCCTCTGTGGTGGCCATTGATGGACCTGAAGAAATGGCCTGAGCTGAATTAGGGGAGGTTTAGGTTGGATATCAGGAAAGGTCCTTCAATTAGAAGGTGGTTGGGCACTTGAACAGGCTCCCCAGGGAAAGCATCACAGCACCAGCCTGACTGATTTCAAGAAGAATTCAGAAAACAGACACATAGGAATCACAACTCCTAGGATGGTCCTCTGCAAGACCCGGAGCTTGACTTCAACAATCCTAATGAGTCTCTACCAAGTGAGGATATATTATGATTCTCTGATTCTAAGTGTATCATTTTCTGAAGTTACTAGCTAGATTACTAGCTAGATTCATTTTTTTTTTAATCAATGCGTATGCTTCTCATGGGCTAGAAATTTAGCGGGTGAGCCATTTATTTTGGGGGCTGCTTTGAGTGAAGAACACAAGCGGCAAGCAGGAATTTATTGAATTCAATTCAAAGTCCTGCTTGAGAAGCAAGGTTTTAAGTGTCCACAAATGCCAAGAAACACACGGTTGCCCACCAACTATTTACCAGTGTAAATATTTTCATCTCTGAACCTGTCTCTTAGACGTGACAGCAAATGAAAAGCAAGTATTATCTAAGTGTGTATGTGAGATGTTTCTCAGTACACTTTCTCTTTATAGCACAAAAGAAGGTGAAGGCAATGGCAGGAGGATATTTAAAACCTCAGGATTATTGTGGCACCCCTTTACAGGCTCATGTAAACTCAAAGAAACTTGCAAAGACATGATATTACAGACTCTCTTTAACACACAAAACCTGGAAGAAAATTCTACTCTTTCTAACAGAAATGTCATTAGGACTTCCACTCACCAGATGACTAGACACACAATTACCTTCAGATATGATTCAGATCAGAATAAGGAAGCTGAGAGTAGGCAATGAAAACCAAACTGTGAGCAGTCCCTTGATCCTAGAATAAGTGTGAAAAATTATTGGGTTTGCATGGCAAAGCTTTGGTAGCAGGTGGGGCTACGGAATTGGCTTCTATTAAAAGCTACTGGGAGATTCCTTAAAGTCAGTCAGAGCCAATCCCAGCTGGCTCCAAGGCAGATGTGGCGCTTTGGGACAATTAGAAACAGTGGTAATACTGTTTCTAATTGTGATTACATATTTAAGAAGAAGAAGAAAAAAAACCATTATTGCACAGGTGTAATTGAGGCCAGAGCAGAGTGGCATGAGAACATCTGAGAGGAACAACTCTGCAGACACAGAGGTCGATGAAGGAGGTGGAGGAGATGCTCCTGCAGTCCGTGGTGCAAACCATGACAAGGCAGCTGTGCCCCTGCAGCCCATGGAGATCCTGGGGGATGCAAAGATCCACTTGCAGCCCATGGAGAAGACCCAGGCTGGAGCAGTGGATGCACAAAGGAGCCAGTGAACCCAAGGGAGGCCCCATGCTGGAGCAGCCTGTCCTTGGAGGACTGCACCCTCTGAAAAAGTGACCCACACTGCAGCCATTTTGGGAGCGCTGCTGCCCATGGGATGGGCTCACACTGCAGCAGTTCACTGAGAGCTGCTGCTCATGAGATGAATTCATGTGGAAGAAGTTAATGGAGAACTGTCTACCATGGGTGGGACCTCAGGGTGCAGCAGGAGAAGCCTTGTGTGATGAACTACCATAACCCCCATTCCCTGCCTTCCTGCACTGCTGGGGTGGGAGGCAGAGAGGACCAGGAGGGGAGAAGATATTTTGAAGGTTTATGTTACTTCTCATTATCCTGCTCTGATTTTGTTAGTAATAAATTCAATTAATACCTCTAATTCCAGCCTGTTTTTCCTGTGACACTACAAGCGGAGTGATCTCTCCTGATCTAAGGATTGAACTTACAATAATTGAGTTATCTCAACTCCTGAATCCTTTGTTATATTCTCCCTCCCCAGTACAGCTGTAGAGGGGAGTGATAGAAAGGCTTCAAGAAGTGCCTGGCATCCAGCCAGTGTCAACACCATACACCAGATCACTTGAGACAGTCCCCTTCTGATCTGATTCAAATCAGAATTGAGAAGCTGAGAGTAAGCAGTGAAAACTAAACTATGAGTATTCCCCTGACCTCAGAATAAGCATGAAAAATTATCAGGGACGATATTGTGAAGTGACAAACAGTATTCATTAATACTAAACTAGTTTATTTCTATTATTATTTTGATTTATTCATTGTATTGCAAAGAAGATTGTTCTGTAAAATTAATAAACTAGGTTTTGAGGTAGTGTATTTGTCTTACAAGTCAAGGATTTGCTAGTGGACAGAGTTACAGGGGTGGTTTCTTTGGGAAGCTGCCAGAAGCTTTCCCCATGCCAAACACAGCCAATGCCTGTACAAAGCTCAACAGCAGACCCTGCACTGGCCATGGACGGGCCCATCAGTGATGGTGATACTGCCTCTGGAATAACATATTTGAGAAGGAAAAAGTTATTGCACAGAAGCAATTGCAGCCAGAGAAGAGGGAACTAACTGATAATATGTGAAAGAAACAGTTCTGCAGACATTAAGGAGGGGGTGCTCAAGGCACTGGAGGAGAGATTCCCATGCAGCCCAAGGTTAGGACTGTAGTAAGACAGGCTGTTCCCTCACAGAGGTCCAAGGTGGGTCAGATACCCACCTGTGGCAATGGAAAACCAATCCCATGCCAGAGCAGGTGGGTGTGATCCAAGGAAAGTGTAATCCTGTGTGTATCCCATGCCAGAGTGTGGCAGGACGTGCAGACCCATGAAATGAAGACCATGTGCTGGAGCAGGTTTGCTGGCAGGACTTGTGACCCTGTGGGGGAAGCATGCTGGAAGCAGTCTGTTCCTGAAGGACTGCACAAGTTGTGGAAGGGACCCATGCTAGAGCAATATGTGAAGAGCTGCAGCTCCTCTCCCGAGGGGAGAAGGACACATGTTGGAGAGGTTTGTGTAGGATAATCTCTCATGAAAGTGACCTCATGCTGGAGTATGAGAGGAGTGTGAGATGTCTTCCACTTATGAGAAAGAAGCAGCAGAGACAACATGAGGTGAACTGACTGCAACCCCCACCCCTTGTCAGTGCCACTTCTGTCCCATATAAGTAGTGGATGATATAAATTGTGATGATAATTTTACAGTTTAGGCATGCAACCTATGTCATGACTGGGGAAAACCAAACAATTTTACTAAAGGCCATTGAGCAAATCATAACTGGTTTATAACACTGAAACTAGTTGTTTAGATATGTATGAGTGACAAAAAGCCCTGTTCTGCATGCAAAAATATTTTCAGTGGGCCCACTAACTGATGAAAATTTTGTCTCTATGTTTTTATGACTTTTCTGGGAAACAAGCTAAAGCTTTGATGCACCAAGCATCAACCACCATTTCAGATATGAAAATGCATGTGAAGTCTGGAAATTCAAATAAATTGACAAATCACTGCTGTATTGATAGTGATAATTATGATGCCTGTGTTGTGGCATTTTATGCCTGCATATATGCAAAACAGTTGATGAAACAACGCTCTTCATATTCTATATGTACATTCTTATTCTTATCATGAAACCTTTTTCTATTATCTTTGATTTCTCATACTGTGACAAACACCAGGATGTGCAAGTGTCATACAGAATACTATTAATTTTTAATTTCATCGATCCAGACTTAATCCTAGGCTAGGAAGCAGGGAGGTTTTTTTTATGATGAAAAAAAAGTTCATATGATTATTTTGTGTCATAAAGTGACATCCATTTATGGAACAGATTTTAAAAACAACACATTCAGGAGAATAATACAAATAAATTCTTGTAGTGCAATACACAGATGTCAAAAGGCTTACTACAATGGCAAATAGTATCCTCCTGCAATGTAAACATTGGCAGTGAATGGAGATATTTGTTCTCCGAGAAACCAAGATTGTACCTGTGGAAATGTTCCACTACAATGATTTTGTATTTCATACTGGAAGACTAATGATAATGCAAAATTTTCATGTGAATAGCACTGTGCAATTTTGCTGCTCGACATGATGCAATACTAACATTTTTCCTTTACTGTCATTACAATGGCGTATTGTGATTTTCTTAAAATAACAGAATATGAGCTGGAGACAACAGGAGGGCTGGGATTTAGGGTTTGGGGAGTAAATCTCCAATGTTTAAAACAACTGGCAAACTAAATTCCAGACATATTGTTGAAAAAACTCCCTGAATTATTTATTATCTATAACAACAGTGACAGCAATAATGTAGTTTTAATGGAGTCAAGAAATCTCTGTTTAATAGCATGCTTCCTGATAATGAATTTTCAAGGCCTTTTGGTGGATCTTTTGAAAAAAAAATTTAAAAAAAAAAAAAAGGAAGAATAGGCACTAACTTAGCTTGAAAAAATGGACCAAACCTTCATCTCTAAAAAGGACAGGAACATTCAGTGTAATCAAAACCACTGTTAAGTTTATTCTCTGTTCTATTTTCTAGTTAGCATCACCTAAAATCACCTAAAACAAGCAGCTGGAGTGTCAGAGGGGAATTTATACTTAAACCAAACAGAGGACAGTTTTGGGTATACAGCCTGCTTCCCTCTGACACCCAGCCCAAATGAAAACCAAAGCACTACCATTCTGTAACCTCATGGCACTGACAAGAACCCAAAACCATCAGCCACAGGCCAAAACTTGCAAAATAAAACTCTTTGAGTCATTTATTCAGGAAGGTAGGTCAGGTAGACAGGACAAGAATATGTTGTTGGCTGATGACCAGACAGATAAAACCCAGTCTCCTAGGCTGCTCTGTAATATTTATCAGAGGATTGGGAATGCAATTGTGATAGTTCTTCAAATTTAAGGGAAACTTTCCTATAATCTCTATAGTAGCCAGGACTGTATCTAAAATTTGCAGTCATCTGCAGGACTGTATCTAAAATCTGCATCATTAGAAATAGTACAGTGGAAGAAAAATTCATCTCTTGTATGTCCTTAGTTTTAGCTACTTAGTTTACATCCTTTATTTCAAAATCCTTCTCTCACCTCACCTTTTTCTCCTTTCTATGAAATTAGAAGTAGAAACACTGAACTTTCTGTGTTTAGGCTCGAAATTGCTTTTAATTAAACAAATAAATTTATCAATAACATTGTACTGTGATTATGACTCACAAAAAACTCATTCTATATTTCTCACTCCATTATAATGTCAGTTCATCATTCAAAGAAAAGAAAAGTAAAAATTATGGAAGCTGATGCTGTATACATCTTGCAGAACACCTGGAAGAAAATAATTCTGTATTTTTGAAAAGTATTGTGAGTGATATTATTACTTTGAAATATTTTTACTTTATTTGTTTTTAGTTTATATGAATTTTGCTTAGTATTCCGTTTATTTTTCTTTTAATCTGTTTAGCCCAGAAAGGGTAAAAAGCAAAACCAATACAAAAGCCCCAAAACCAAAACTCAACCCTCAAAAACAAAAACAAAATGAAACAAAAACAAAACAAAAAACCAAACAAATAAAGACTCAGATAAACCCCAAACAAAACCAAAAAACCTAACCATAAAAGAAATAACAAAATAATTTAAAAACATAGTTAGAAAAAAAGCACATTTTTAGACAATAAGTGTTAATACATCAAATTTAGCCCAAAACCCAAATAATTTCTCTAAAATGAGCGTGCTTTTGTCATGACCACAGAACACACATTCTACAAGTTATCTGACATCTCGTTTGTTGCCATGTGTAAGAAAATACGAAGATATTGATAGAAAATACTTTTTTTATTAAAAAGATGTAAGGAAGATTTGTTTGAACCAGTAAACCTGTTCCTACACTAAATATATCTGGCAAGGATCAGCTAAAGAAATAGACTTGGAGACTGTTGCTGACTAGGAATACAATGGTTTCTATTACCTCAAAGACTGAAGTAGAAACAGTATTTTCTTTCCAAAAAGAATTCATTGACCAATTCAAGTATGAAGAAGTCTTAACATTGATCTCAGTGGATCTTCAGGAAGAGCTTTTTATGAGGAAGATATGTGATATACAATATAGAAACACAAGCCAGATAACCACAAGATATATATCTGTGTGATTGTACTTTGAAAAAGAAATAACAGACCACTTTGTAGAAAGCCATGCACAGGCTAGACAAAATTGATGATTTTCTAAATCTCTCTCCTGATGGATGAGGCTCTGGTCTCAAGACAACTGTGATACTTACTCTGCTCCTATGTGCACACAGAACCCTTGAGAAGCTAAAACTCAATACAGGATGATGTTTGAATTAGATATTAATTTCTGAAATTGTAAATTGGATAACCATAAAAGTTACCCTAATCAGGAGTAACATTTAAGGAAGATGTTACAGAGGAATGCCACAAATGTCTGAAACCTTCCCTGCCTTCTCAAGCAATAACTTATTCTTCTTTTAATCTGGTTGCTATCTCTGGTAGTCTGAATAGGACTGTATAAAGTGAATTTGTGAGATGAACCAATGAACCATCACAACCATGTGTGAAGGGCAGCCATGTCTTTGTACTTCCTCCATCTGCGTATTAAAAGAGTGGTTATACCTTTAAGAAAAATAACTATTCTCTTTCTAACAGAGCACTCTCGTGTACAAGTCTGTTGTCCATAGCTTGTTTTTCAAGGTGATTTAAATCCCTGCAGATCTCACCACAGAGGTAAAACCCTGATACTTCTCATGGGCATATTGCTGAATCAGCCAATGAATGTGCTCATGCTATACATCACTTTGGCACCATTAAAGAATTATGGGACATCACATGGTCTTGCAGAAATAAATCACTGCTTAACAGTCTGTGCTCGTGTGTTTATGAAGTCATTTGAAATATCTGCATGTAGCCATTAGTACTCTGAAGAGAGTGTATATGCAGTTAATGAACCATAGAACTATGTTACAGCTGAGATAGATAGTTTTCAAATTGATAATTAATATTTTGGATGATTGCTTTATGCTATCTGCAATGCATTGCAATGATATTTTCAATCGTGCCTAAATACTGAGAGTGGCAGTTGTAGTCTCACACAAATACACAGGTACTTACTATACCAAAATTATTAAAGCAGATTATTTATATCTAAATATAAATATGTAATAATAATAATATAAAAATTATGGGCCAAATCATCTTCAACTGCACCAAAAAATGTATTTAAATAATAATGCCCTAGAAACCAGAGTGTAAATAATAAGGCTAGAATAAGTTTTGCATATTTCCAATCTACATTTATTTTCAAATTAATATTTTGAACACACCTCTCTAGAACATCATGACATGTACAGAAGATATACTGTTACAGAAACACACCCACCTCCTTTAATGTTAACGGTAATGCATGTGTACAGTGAGGTACACATGTGTGTAATTCAGACCATATTTAGTGGAGTTGGATTTGGGAGAGGAAAGGACGTTGCTTTTTTTTTTTTTAAGAACAAAGCCAGCAGGTGCTTTATTAGACTTCTCAAAAAATAGTCCACCACTAAGGGTTCACCTTTTTTATACAATTCAACTTTTATAATTGAACATCAATTACCCTCCACAGTAAAATAAAAGACATGGGAAAGTGGAAAATCTATACTCCTGTAAGTTGTTTGTACTAATCTATTCTTCGGTCAAGTTTTTAATCAATATTATATTTTATTTTTAAAATGGAAAAGAGTGAAAGTGGCTTGGTGAGTTTTTTAATCAAAACAATTAAATTTTGATATAAGAAGTGCCGTAGAATGAGTTTGCAAGTTTCTCTAAATTTCATGGACATGAGATATTTAGTATGTTTAAATATAATTATTAGAGACATCTAACCCTGAAATTTTGTCACTCATTTAAATCAATTGTACAAGCTTAAGAGTGTAATAGATATAGAACAAGTGTTCCAGAATTTTGTCAAAAAGCACAAGCAAGTGTTTCTAAAAATATAGCTGATCACACTGACCTGTTGGGTTATCCGAAATCCATTGAATATATAAGCCTGTTTCTATGAAGAAAATATTGTACTGATTGATTACTGACAGTCAGAGTTTAAACGTTCTAAAAGTTAGTGATGAAATTTGGTTTTAACCTGAGTTAAAATTTTTTGCTAATAGTTGCCATTAATGATTGACAGAGTAATAATCTAAATAACTACATTTCCCTAAAACCAGAGATATAAGAGAAATTTCCGCTTACATCTTCAGGAATACTTCCCCTAACTCCCAGTGCTTCATCTCTGCCTTTCTGCAGGGCTATATGGCTATCCAGTGGCTCTTTATTCCTGTTTTTGCTTCCAAAGTCCCTTCTGACACTAACCTTGCTCTTGCATTTGTTCTTACATTTGTTAATGAAACGATTTAACATCCACAAATTAGATACAAGGCTTTGCATCTTTTTTGTTTTGGTTATTAATATCCCATGAAGTGCCAGAATACGGCTATATATAAACTTGTATGTATATAACTCTCTCTTTTTTTTTAATATTAATCCTTGAACTAGTGAAAAAGCAAATTTTCCATTTTATTTTCTTTTGTGAATAAATTTAGTACTTTTAAATAATTTCAAATGTGGATTTCACTGAAATAAAACTATATTCCAAGCAAGAAGAATTTCTGGGTTATTTAATCTATCCCTAAGTTTTTGAAACATATATAATGGCAAAATTCCACTGAGGAATACTGAAGGTTTTCATGTGAACTCCACTGGGCTGCTCAGACAGTGCAGATACACAATTTCTTTCTCTCTGGCAGGATCTGTATGGACAGGTTTGGGGGAAGGTTTAGTAAGGAGCAACTGGAGGTGTCCATACTGCACATCTACCCAGCAGCTCATTCAGAAGTGCTATTGTCCTGGTTCACCAGGTCTGCTCTTCTCCCCTGCTCCCAGAGGAGCAGTTCCTGCTTCAAAGCCAGAGGATTTGTTTCAAGACCCCAGTCTTTCACTGTGATGGAATACCAGGCAGCTCTTGAGTTCTTGAACAACTTGACAAACATACAATTTCAACAAGCCATGTCAGGCTCAATGAATATTTTTTTTTTTATCAATACAACTTTTTGGCTTTTAACTGTGTAATGAACTGAGTATAAAGCAGTTTCACATTCAGCAATTTCATGTTTTATAAAAACACAGCATACAATATGCTGTCAACCCTGACATATTATTTTCATGCTTCCTAATCCTAGGCAGATACTTAGTCTAGTATTCATACTTAACTTTGCTGCAAGACTTTCATTACAGATAAAAGAAAATCTTCAGAGCTTTCTTTGAAGCCCAGTGAAATTTAATTGCACCTGCCTTAAAAAATATGTAGAGCAGTTTTGAAAACAAGCTTTTGTTGGGTAGGAATGACATATTAAAACCAAAAGTTATTAGAGCAAAGATTTAATTGCAGTCATTTACTGTCTTGTATCAGACACCCAGAGATGGACATGGACATCAAGTCTACCTCTGGCTTTTAACTATTGTATTAGAAGTGTTTTAGCATTTCAATAGAGTACACAAAATATATCTCAGTTACTGTAACCAGCCATGTTTAATTTATTAAGTAATTTGGATGATTAGTAGCTATCATAATATCAAAGCAGTTGATGTGAAGGCACCATGTGTAACAATATTTTCATAAACTATATTTCTTCAGAAAAATCTTATTTCCAGGACCAATTATGCCTAAGTAGGAGAAGGGAGATAATTGTTAAAACTGTATATTTTCCAATTACAAGCTTTAAAAAAAGCCAAGAAATGCAGTGTATAAGCCAATCTTTTAGTCTAGTATCTTTGTTTGGTTTAATTGCCAAAGATACTATGAATGAGAGTAGTTTCAACAAACAAGCCACATTTTTGCAAAGCAGATTCCCAACTCAGGAACATCTCAGCAACTCACATTCATGTATGCATGTACGTGCACTCTTCTAAAACAGAAGTTAAAGTGTACTGCTTCACTGTGAAGATATGCCCCATAGATATATGCTTCCCTAAAGCTTTCTCCTTCCCATTATCTGTCAAACCACATATACTGTAGACTGAAACACTCCACATAAACAAAAAACACCTAAGCAAGTCTTTTTGATGATGTAACAATTTTTTTCCCAAATTTTCTTTTAATCTTGTCCACTCTGTTTCATAAACCCCAAATATATATTAAAAAAAAAAAAAAAAAAAAAAAAAAAAAAAGGTTGGGAAAGTTTAAAGCAATTCCTACAAGAAGTCAACCAAATATAGCTTGCTTTGCTAACACAAACACTAGGGTATCCCACAGTGAAGAGCTGTGAAAAACTGGTAATATCAGACATACAGGATGCACAAAGTCCTGTACTGGATGTGAAAGAGAAGCCAGACTGTGTTTTTATTTTGTTAGATCTCCAAGGGGGCTTTACAGAATCAAGGAATTGTAGAATGCTAAGGGGCTGCAATAGACCTTAAAGATCATCTTGCCTCAGTGTGGTGGTGTGTTTTTTCTTTAATTTGATATTTGTTCAATATACGTTCACCCTCCCCCCATCCCTAATCTCCTCCTCTCCCCAGTTGTCAATCTTCCCTAGCTCTTCCCTAACCTTAGGGAAGCTCTTCCCTAACCTAACATAACCCCTTGTGATATGTTAGTCCTGCCCTAAACTCCTCCCCTGCTATACCCTTATTGGTTGCTGTTCCTACACCCCTCCTCCTGAGTTCTTGTATAAAACCTTTGTTCGTCCTCCCCGGGGGGTCTTGGGGGCTTGCTGAATAAAACCACCCTGTTCACCCTCAAGTCCTGTGTCGCCTCCGTCTGTCCCCACGTCACCAACTGGGACTGCAGAGCTTCACAGGGGGAGCGGCCGCTCGTTCTTGTCCAGCACGCCACCACTCAGGGGTATTGCGGCAAGAAGAGCTGCCAGTGATACAACACCTCAGTTTCCCCTACTGTGGGCTGGGACACCTTCCACTAGACCAGGTTACTGAAGGCTTTATCCAGCCTTGCCTTGACATGGCCAGAGCTAGGACATCAACAACCTCCCTGGACACTCTGTGTCTCATCTCCCTCACAGTAAAGAATTTTTTCCTAATACTTAACCTAAATTTCCCCTTTCAATCTGTAACCATTACTCCTTGTTCTGTCACTACAGCTCCTGATAAAAAGTCCCTCTCTGGCTTCCCTGTAGACCCCCTTCATATAGTTGTGCAACTATTATAGAGCAGTTAAATAAAAAGGTTATTTTTCCAGTCTTGCCACTGTGATTTCCTCAGCTGATGGCTCAGCGTTGGCCCAGCTTGATCTGACACAGCTCCCCTGGGGGGTTAGGAGGGAAGATTTGGGTCTGGTCCGTAGCCATAGGAGAGACTTGAGTGGCAATAACAGAACAAGGAGTTGACTTCTGTAGGGGTTTTTAATCCAGGTTTATTAGGAGACTCCAGAGAGGCTCCTGACCCAGGGACAAACAGCCTGCAGAACCCCGAACTGCACGGAGCAACAGTATTTAAATGGGGGTGTAAACAAGGGGATGGTCATTCCACAGACCAATGGAGTGACAATGAGGAGTGGAAGCCAGGGTGATGGGCATAGACGGGCACCAATAGGGAAATTGGTAGGAGGGGATCCTGGTGTCTTGACCTATCACTCAACGCCCCTGATGGAACTTTCTAGGTGGAAGGGAAGGGCTGTCAAGTGACAGACAGATGCTGGGGCGGGTTCACGGGAATGACTCAGAAGGTTCTAGGAACTAGGAGTTGAGGAAAGAAAGGATTGGCATTGGAATGAGAGGAGGCCAGGGAGGGCAGGACCACTTCAATAGGGGTACAGGGTTAAACCACTTAACAGAATTTAGAAACAAAACACAACACAGTCTTATATTTTGAAAGTTGAATTCCACTTTCAAGATATTTTTAAAGGAAATCCTTAAAGAAAAGCAAAACACAACAACATAATCCATGGATGTTTATCCTGAAGAGCTCCCTTCTAGATATCAGTTATGCAGGACATGACAGATAACTGCCATTTAAGAACCATCATGAAGCTTCCTATTAAAGCGTTTGCATTTGAGAGTGAGAATGAAAGCAGTAGGAGATGGTTCATATGACAGAACTCATGCATGTCTCCTTTTATCAACAAACAAATGATCTATGAAAGATTCACAAGCACAACAAGGACCACATGAGTATTTGAGCAACTGTGTATATAACAAGCTAAAACTAACTGCATATAAAAATTGTCAGTTTGAGACTACCTTCTGAAAAAGAGGACAATGGGGACCAAAGCAAACTGCCCAGGCTACTCAAGACTGATAATGTTTGATTCCCAGTTAGTGGTGGGTAAAGACACTGTATTCCTGCCCGCAAAATCTTAAAAGAGCTAGAGAAAAGGTAAAGGAGGAAATAAAATAAATATTTTCTTCTTTAAACAGATGGTTAAAAGAAGAAAATAGTTGTGCAGCAAGAATACATACCTTTGCTTCACAGCATATTACAATATAAGGCAATTTACTGCAGGATCTGGGAAGTGTTTTTCCTTTAGAATGTACCATAATGATTCTTTTTCTCCATTTTTCTGTTTGTTTGATGATTTCCTTACATCTGCCAGACAACAATGCATTTCTATCTAAAGTAGCAAAATAAGGTGGGAAATAATTTCCTCATGCTATTTCTGTGTTGCTTGTAAATCTAAGCCTTTCTGGATACAAACTCCACTGCACAGGCTGGGAAGTGAATGCAACCTCATATACAATCATTTCATGCTTCAGTTATGCTTGATTTTTCATGCTCTTTGCACCTTAATTTAACTGTGAAGTTCACTTAATTAGAATTTGGGCTTTGGGAGTGCTTTTAAAGAATGTGTTTGTGTTTTGATTTGTTATTTAATCTTGTTTTCCAAGGGTAATGAAGAAAATCGGGATTGAACTGAGTGGCCAAATATAGCAAAAGGAATTTCTTTCACATTTCCTTCATCCTTACTTCATTAAACTGTAATATTTCCTTGTTTGAGGCATTACCACTTTTATTCCTTGTAGGGTACTTGTGGCTGATATGCCTCATTCCAAGAAATTATTTCAATAAAATGCAGACTTCAAGTTATCTCTAAATTTAACTGCAGTACTCTATAAAATTTTATTTAATATTGTAATGAATTCTTGAAATCCAAAACTTGTCAATCAAATAATAATAACTTATATTTCTGAGCAAAGGTAAATAAAAGTTACATGCCCATCAGAAGAAAAATAAATAAATCAAGAGTTTTGAAATAAATATAAGTTCTCTCATCATCTCTAATTGTCACTTGCTGTAGATGTCAAACTAGTAGAGTAGCAGAATCTAATTTCCTTGTTTGATTCACCATGAAATTAAACTGAACTGACAATTTTTATTTTCACCTGGCAAATTCTTCCAACACTATTTAAATCTAGCTAATCAAGTACAGTTATCTGCTGCATACACTTGTCTCTCTTACCACACCTCTGATTTGCAGTATCCCACATCCACAGCTTCCTGTGACAGCCTGGCATTGGATTACATTTACAGTCTTGCAAGGTGTAAAGGAATGCACAGTCATAGTTACTAAAGCTGCCAGTGAATGTATAAAGTCATAGATCTACCTCTGAAAGGTGGTGGGCAGGAAGGAAAAATAAAAGTTTTAGAAGTATGGGAAGCAAAACATATATTTAGAAAAAATCTCTATTATTATATTTAAATGCATCACAAACATTTCTAAAGTTTTTTTTCACAAATCGGTAGTCTATTTTTGTTAATACTTTGCTCATCAAAAATATGGGAAGCAATAATTGATATCTAAACTGTTTCATATGCCTTATGTGTTAAACATAGCAGGTGCAATACCTCCCTTATGCAATGAATTTGGCATCAGACTATATACAAGGATATCTCTTAACTGTAAACCCAACTCTGATATCTTTGACTGTAACAACTCAAGTTGCCTGTAAAGAGATGTGTCTTAGTATCCATAAATTATATTTTCCCTCAAGAAACAATTCAGAATTTGAAGTCCAATGGTCATATCCCCCTCTGAAACAGAGGAGAACTAAGACTACATACAGTATGAAGAATATTTGACCTCTTGTACTCTGCTGTAAATTAAAGCTTCTCTCCTTTTGACATTGACAGCAGAGGCTGTGATGCATGCTGTAAATAATGAGAAGGAGTCTGTGTGTACTTGTCTGTAAACACATAAAATGTGATTATGCTGGGGAGCAACCTGCTGGGGAGCAATCTGAAGACTCTTTACTCCTTCCTAGGACAGAAGACACACAGAGCATCAGAGACCAAAGTATTGCTTCCTCAGCTCCCCATTACACACCCCTGTTACCAGTGAGAGGAGGGAGAGATGAGTCTCTGGGTTGCAATTTCTTCTTTGCAGTTCCTCCATAGTGAGGCAACTCGTTGCAGACTGTATTCCTAGGGCAGGACCTAGCTTAACCACTTTAGCAGTGGCTTTCTTGGCAAATTTTATCCAAGGACAAACTGTTCTTTTGTGAAAAAAATTCTGCAAAGATGTTAAAGGGAGTGAAAGGCATCAAAGGGATTTAACTATCCTCTTCACCATTAAAGAAACACAGATATACTTATTTTTGGCTCACTTAAATTGCAGTTTTACTTTACACTATTTGTTCCCACCCATGAGGTTTCTTCTCTTAGAAGCTGCATGACACCCTTAAGTTTCCCTTCTAATGAGGTAAATCTGCTAAACGTAAGTGAGTAATGGTGGAATAATAATATTTGACAAACAATTTACATTAGACCAAGGAGAAAAGAATCATCTGTCCTTGGACAGGATGAAGAATTCATTGCCTTGAATCAACTGAGAAGTTACAAATACAATTTCATAATTACCCTGTGTCTAATCACAGTGCCATTCCAGATAGATAACTATGCCCAAAACATACTCTGGACATATTGGATATTGCGGAGATAGCTTGACTATTTTGAGGGGACAATTTTTCAGATTTTTAAGATGTGCATATTCTGCCTCCCAAACCACATGCAAGATCTTAATAGTGTCACACACCTTCCATTCATTCTTACCTGTCTGCTTTACAACTTCTTTTTCCTCTAGCAAAGAAAACAATTCACCTCAGCTCAATAAGCTGTGAACAATTTTTCCCACAAGGCTGCCAAATTGTTTCAGCTAAGACCGCAAGAGTCTGTTGTTTCCTACATTGCCTAACTGCAGTAATTTTCTTTCCAGGAACATTTCCATTGCCTTCTGTCTTTCTCCATCAACTTTCTGTGAATTTATTCCCTACTTTTGGGAAATTCCAATCCTTACATGGCAACACAACAGAAGGAGCCTCTAGCAGATTATTTTAAGAAACTGTAGTGTATTTAACCAATCTCGCCAGAATTTCAACTTTATATTGCAGATATTAAAGGAAGTTTAACTACTGCAAGTACTGAAGTTAGTACAAGATGCTGCATAATTTTCATAGTTTTACAATAATAAAATATTTCAATCATTCTCTTATTCCGTACAAATAACACAACTTAATTCATCCTAACTGGACCTTTTGCTGTAGAAATACTGTAGAACTGTTAAGTTGATACAGAATGAAAAATGCACTTTTATAGTGCACTTAGAAATCAGTCTCTACTCCTTTGTTGGAAATGACAAAATAAGTCTATATTCCTTCACGAATGCTTTTCCTGTTGAGTAAATGAATTCAGTGCCTTGGAAAGAGAAGACTTACATCAGATTCATGCTTGGTGGGACCCCTTTGAAGTTGACAGAGTAAAAGCATAGATTGACTTGGCCCCACACACACAGACAAGTCAGATTGCCAGGGCATTAGACCACCAACACTATTACATGGTGTAAGCCAAGAGCAAGTAATGAGAAAAAGACAATGGTTTATTTTGGTAAAAAATGTCTTATGCTTGTAGTCTCCTGAGAGTTAACAATATTATTTGTCTTTTAAAAAGAAGTAGATTTTGGAAACAATTAAGAATAGAAAAAGTTCTAAAAAAATTAACTTCTGTGTTTGGAAAAAGAAAAAAGGAAAACTAACCTAATATAATATGGGAAGTTTATTCCCATACTACCACAATTAATGTGCTACCAGAATTAGTGAAACAGTCTTCTTTTAAGACATGGGCACTGCAATAAGATAGTTCATCTAGTACTAGCCAATGAAATGTAGCTGGAAAAGTAAAAAGTTGCATGTAGTTACAAAGCACACTATTTCCTGAAACACCACATGGTTCAAGAAGCAAATGAAACCAAACACACTAGAAAAGACTAAAAATTCAAATACTGAAAGCCAAAACACACTGTCCTTGCTTACCCAAATACTTCCAACTAATTGCATATGATGGCTTTCCAAGTGTGGTTGGCAGACTTGAGTGTATGCATTTCGTTTTTCAGAATCTGAATAATCAACAACACACAATCACACTTTCCAACAATAAAAACAGTTTAGAATTTAACCCTAAGTGGACATTCATTTATTTTACCTGATTTCATGTTGATGATGTTAATGTTAATGTTAATGTTAAAGATGCTAACCTTCCACCAGGAAATTTTAATGTCACTGTAACTGATTCTCCATACTGCAAAATCACTTGAGCAAAAAGATGACCAGAAGCTCTTAATGGGGATGCTCTAATAAATCCTCCTTCTACTAGAATGTAGAATGCCAAATTCATTCAAGTTCTAAATCCATTCATGTTCACAACATTTTTACCTCTAAACTGCAGACATGTGTAACAGATTGATTGTTAAATGGATAAAAAACTGTCTGGATGGCCATGTCCAAAGAGCTCCTCAAAACCCAAGTGGCAACCAAAAAGGAATAGTGTTCCTTAAGGATCCAGTACTATTTCAGATCTTCATTAAATGACATAGTGGGTGGGATTGACTGTAACCGTCAACAAGTTTGCAGAAGATGCTGAGCTGAGTGGTGCAGTGGATTCACCTGAGGGAAGGGACACTGTCTAGAGGGCTTTGACAGACAGGAAGTGCTCTGTGGTCTCTGTGGAGACCACATTGCACCTTTTCAATATATAAAGGCGGCCTACGGGAAAGACAAAGCCAGACTTTTACCAGCACCTATAGTGGTAGGAGAAAGGGTAGCAGTAGATTTTGACAGGATGCCAGGAAGAGGTTAGACTGAAAAAACTTGCTGAGAGAAGTTGTGGAAGCCCTGTCATTCAAAGTGTTCGTAGTCAGGTTGGATAGGGTTTTGAGCACCCTGACCTTGTGAAAGATGTCCCTGGTCACAGCAGTAGGGTTAGACTAAGGCCCTTATAAACCCAAATAATTTTGTGATTCTGTGATTCATGTAATTCTGCACTTTTATACTGGTGATGGCCTATATGATCAATAGTGTTTAAATTGCTTAAGAAGAAATAAGCAAATTAAATCCTCTCTCCCACTTAATAGGAGATAGGTCTGAGAAGAGGAGGAAAGTTCCTGAAACCAGTTCTAATCACTAATGTAATTGAGAATGTTAGTAATTAATTTTTCACAGTGTTTTTTCATTAAAAAAAAAAAAATTCTTTCAAGCAATTTTCTTTTTCCTACTAACAATATATATTCTTTTGGGCTAATTAGGGCAGTGGGGCTAATTGACAGGCTTTATATTGTTACAGTACATAATAGGCTTTAAAATAAAGGAAAAAATACTAATAAAGGAAAATACTCTCTAAACTTCCTATTGATAACCTTATTGAAATAAAAAAATATGTATTTGGTACTTTAGGGAAAAAAATCAAAACATGGTTTATGTAATCCTTCCTTAGACATTCAATAAGGTTATGTTGATTCAAAGCTCTTCTTAATGATAAAATCCTCAATAAGCCTTGCATTATGAGTCCTGTGATTAAAGGCAAAAGAAAAAGAAGTTGATTGCCTTTTTCTTCTGTCAGGAGCATCATGACAAACATATATTTTAAATTCAAAGTACATCTGCATGAAACACAGCATGCAGACTTCTGTAATTAACTCAATAAATTCATCACTCTGCCTTAATTACAATGCCACTAGCTAGCATTAACTCGAGCTGTGGTTCCAAGATGCAGAAAGATGTTCCTTCCTCCCACAGGCTAATCCTGTTTCTTCTCATTTGTTAAGCTGGTTTGTTTTGCTGGTGGGGAGATTTTTGTCCTTAATTTTGGGGTTTGGATTTTTCTTGGGGGGCAGTTAAAAGGGTTACTTTATCATTTTGTGGGGGGTTGGGATTTTTTGATGTGGATCTGTTTTGTTAACCACTGTACAGAGCGATTCTAATGACTCTTAGCTCACATATATGAAAATATAGTTGGAGGGGAGCTACTTAAATTGTCTTCACCTCTCAAGGCCATTTTAAATTTACATTCAAATGCAGCAGTTTTTTCATGCAAAAACACATTTCGAGAAAATTAAATGAATAATTTTAAAACATTATTTCAAAGGGAAACCTTCTTAGACTCAGAATCACATATAACTGTTTAAACTTTTGATCAAAGACAACGTTTGCAACATGCAAAATTATACATGTGAACAAGACAAAGAAGTTATTTGAGTCATCATTCACTGCAACACTGGAAAGATGAGTATGTATATATTGATATAATGCTTTGCCCCAAATTTGCTTTGTAATTTTTGCACATTTAAAATGTGTGATGCATGGTTCAGGCTTCATATGCCTTTTCAGAAAGTAAAAGGATAGTCTAAAGGATATGCAATAGACAATACTTAACTGTCAAAAATTAACAAGTTGGCTATGCTGATAAAATTCAATGTTTGTCATGTAGCAGAACATGAAAGAACATGTCTTTAAAGAAGAATTGAACAGTGAATTTATCACCATATTCTGCACAAAGTAATTACTGCAAATATTCCCCCCCCAAAAAAAAAAACCCACAGACAAACAAAAAAAAAAAAAATCCCCACAAAACCAGGAAAAAAATTTAAACAAGAAGATTATTCAAACTTAGAAGTGATTTAGGAAAAACAGACTTCAAAATTAGACCAAAAATTTCATAAGCAGGTATTAAGGAGTACACAATGGTTCCTCTATATATGTTCAAATTTCTCAAGTATTTTAAATTATCTGTTCACTCTTTTTGTAGGTTCTTATTTTCAGCAAGCAGCATAAGAAAGTGAAGGAACTTGTAAATGTTGTGCTTATATGGGAGAGTGAAATGTTGGAGTAATTGTTCAGTCATCCATCACATTCATAAGAGGCTGACATTTCTTTTTATTGGGATGGATAACTGTGACACAATATGATGGGAACTGAAATGAAGTTTAGTATCCCAAAACAGATGGCTGTATCATAGTCTTCTACTTAATGACTACTATAGCAAATAAAGCCATTATAGCAGTCTTTGTGAAAATGAGCTTAAGAATACACACACATTTGAAACAACAATTGAAATACCAGTATGGTCAAAAAAATTATTTCACTAAATAAAATTTTCCTATCTAAGTGGTGGTTTATCTAAGAACTTAAAAACCACCTGCTCAAAACCTTGAAGAGTACATCCAGAGTTATTCTGGTGCTGTCCCCAAAACCCATTGCATCATTGCAATATCAGCCTTTAAAAAAATGTAGTGCTATGCAATTTAATTTTGCTAGCAGAGTGCCCAAAATTAACTGATGAGGTAACAATCCTCTAATTTTATTTCTGACTCTTTTCTCAGCTTTTAAGCAAAACTGAGAGTAAAACTTTGACTGAAAGCAAGTGGCATAGTATGTCTGTTTTCAGTTGTTCTTCAGTAAGGAACGCTATAGAAATATTCAAAAGCTGTCTGGACATATCACAGCCTTGAGTGACATGCCCTGGAGACATGGAGTGGAGACACTGTTTGATGGACTAGATGACCTCCAGTGGTCCCTCCAACCTTACCCTTTCTGTGATTCTGTGAAAATGATTTCACTGTTCACAGCAGGGACAGTCACCTCTCCTTGGGGTCTGCTCATGTTTCCTGAATGTACTCAATATCTATGAGCTAATAATTGTGTGACAGTAAGAAGAGTTCTGGGAATAGTAATTATCTGTGTTTAGCATGGTCTTGTTACCTTAGTGTCATAAAAACTCTGAACTGTTGGTGTCAGTCCCTCATTTACAGTTCTAACATTGCTTAAGGATAATGGAAAGCCTTACACAAACTTGTAAAGCTTAACAAGACAAAGGCTTTTTAAATGGGCATTTTATGTGAGCTAAGTGAGGGTTGAAGCCTCCAGTAATAGTTCATATTTCATGGGGACTTGGTTTTCATGAAATCATCTCGGTGTCATCTTTTCATACATAATACAATATCAGTTCATTAGAATTCAATGCAGCACTGAACTTGGTCAGACTGAAGAGGGGCTGACAAACCTTGTGTCTGATGCACAGATAACCAGATCTTATGAAGGTGAAACTAGTTTTCAGTATCTGTACTGTTCACCTGATGGATTCCATCGTAGAAGTCACGTGGCTTAATGTTTCCTGCATGGACTGCCGCTGTCATGCGAACATGACCTGATAACACATTGTCAGGAGTACTCCAGAGAGCTTACAGCAGTCTAAAATCTTTTCACGGAGTGTGAAGTTCCATCTGAAATGTGCATATTTGATAAGCAGTTCCTCTTCTTGTGTCTTTCATTTTCAGAAAGTTAATCTTCTGTGCTCCACTGAATATTGTGTCAAAACAATCTGGCTCAAAAATGCATCAGGTGAGCCCCAATATCACTGAGCCCCTGGGAACAGACAGGTTTCCTTTCCCATCCCCGGACAGCAGCATGAATGGGAGCAGCATATGTTGTGCTGCTCAGTCCCTTTCAAGGAGATGCGCTTTCAGATATCAGGATAAAAATCCTTTTGAATTCAGTTATATTGCTGTCTGGTCCTTAGGGTTGGGTTCAGGTACAGAATAGAAACCATTTTTCCTCTTGAAGAGGTGTTCTTAGCAAGTGGGCTGTGCTGTGTATGAAATCTATTTTGCCCATGTAACCTCTGTACGTAAGCCCAGTATTTCCCAAAAAAATTTCAGGCAATTACAAGTTCCATGGATTATCTCAGCAGTGCTTTGCTACACCTCTAGCACTCAGTATTTCGCTGTCTGAGTGTCTGTCCCCACACAGTGAGGGATGACCTTATCTTTCACACCACACCAATCAAATCTGTGTAATAATGCTGGCTGCTTCTGCTATTTACATTGAAATAAAACAATTATTTTCTACATTCATATACCCAAATGTCAAGCCACAGGACTTTATGTGGCCTACGATTTGCTAGTCATTCACTAACATCTCCTGCACAAATCATTCCTGAATTTAAAGCAATAATAGGTTAGTTTTTATGTGAGAAAGAATAGTTTGCCCACAACATCTCAGGAATTGCCCTAGTATCTCACAATCCCCCATGCAGCAGATGTTTACCCTTGCTCCTGGAAATAGCCTGGGAGAGGAAACTCCAGAAACACACCCTGAGTTACAGAAATTTATTCCTAGATCAGCTTTAGTGCAACTCAGTATCTCTTGCCACATAAATCACCCCAAAGGAAACTTCCCTTGGTTGCTGCAGCTATTTGACAGCAGCTCTATGTTGATTTTCTGGATTTGCAGCTATTCAAAATATTTTTCTATGTTTTGTAATATTTGATAGATTAAAAAAAGGGGAAAAAAAGTGGGAAAACGAAAGATAAAATATCAATATTCTGGAGTTTGATATCAATATCAAACTGCAGTCCAGGTAAAAGAGCTGACACTGCAGTTTAAGCAGGGCTGCTGACCTTGGTGCAAACACTAGATAATGCTGAATAATACAACACATTAAGGGAGAGATTTCAATTAAAATGTTTAAAAAGCATGAATGGTATTTGAAAAATTGGTCCTGAGCACTATTAATTTTCTTTAGTCTTTTACATATAGTCAAAGAAAAGTTTTCTCAAACACATTTTGGTAGATAGTAACACACAGGAATAATCAAAGTTTCCTTGCTTTAGACGTTCTCACATCTGTTTTCTAATGATAATGTAATTTTGCTGGAGTGATGATGAGGGATTTTGCCTTTTGAGATGTATGCTTCCAGATAAGATTGCCCAGCATTCACTCCCATTGGGAGTGAAATGCCCAACATTTTCACTCCCAAATATATGATGTCAGTGTTTTGTGTCTTTTAAGGGCTGGATGCAAACCATGGAATTAAAAAAGCAGAACCCTTCTCCACCTTGACTCTCAAAGAAGACAGCACCCTGCCCAGAGGCTGAAAGACATAACTGTATGCCATATTCACTGTACAGTATCCTCTCATGCATTCACAGATCTGCTAAACGTTATTAAACAAGAATTAGCTGTACAGTGCTGTGATGAGTCAAGTTTTAACAGGAAGCAAGAGCTGCTTTTCTAATTCTAATTTCTAAGAGCTGCTTTCTATTTGAAAGGGGGTAAAATGGAAGAATGAAACAATGAGATTTTATTTCCAGTCTGGCCTACAGCAGTCACTTGACAGTGAGACCAGTGAACTCTCTTTAAAATTATTTTGGAGCTACCCTGAGGAATAAAAATCATCAAGATGGAAGAGCAGAGCTAAAACATAAAAACAAGCTTTTCAGCAGCAGAGCCATTCTCCCCATTAATCAGATGAGCTGAAAGACATGCTTCTTTCCCCCTATACTCCCTTTAAAATTACTATTTATAGTATGTGTTGTACAGTCAACTAGATCTACTAGACCTTTTTTCAGTATTTAATCATACACATTATTTCCAACACACTACTGGATTTTGTTGCAGAAATACCACATAAAACACTGCACTTGACCACAGCTTGTCTTAGATTTTAAAATTTAAGTCCCTTGTAAGAGAACAAGGTACAACGGTAATTGAAAGTCAGCTCTCCTAAATTAAAAACAAAGAAACAAACAAAACCAGCAAAAAAACTGAACACAAAGCTATGCCAGAAGATGGTAAATACTTCCAGAACCAGATTTCTAGTCATATTTCAAAGCATTAACACCTAGATTGTCACATTACATACTGACAGGTAATCGACAGGAAAAAATGGGGGTAGACAATTGAAATACCCAGTCCAGTGAACCTGCTGATTGAAGATGTTCAGATTTCTCTAAATCAGATCCTTAAGACTAAATAGAACTTGGAATAGAAACACAATGCTCAGGACAAGAAGGAGTTCAAGCACTGGTTGATTCAGACATTTTGTCTGATTGACTGACCTGCTAGGTCCTGATGGTTCTGGTAACACTAATTGTCAACACTGAAGATTATTTCTCTTGTGATGTGTTTTCAAATCTTGAATTATTTTTTAGAAATCTCTAACACATATTCATTGGGTTTTTTTGCCCTTAGCCAGATGTACACCATTAAAATCATACCTGCGTGATACAGGAGCTAAGAAGGCCCCATAGTAAGTTAAGCATGAAGAAGCAAAAGTCTCTTTTATCTCTAAATGTACTTCAACGTGCCTTAAACAACTTAATAAATTATAAATCCTCTCTGTATTGGATTGTATGAGGTTATTTCTGCTCGGGAATTTGAAAATTTCCCAACAAAGGCATTTATAAGACAGTGCTACTTTTCAGTCTCAGCAACACTCACCTGCTGTTTCACAACTTTTCAATAGCTACAGAAGTTCTTTATAACTTCTCTACAAAGTCATAATTGGTTAAAGAAAAACTGTAAATCATAAATTAATATAACTAATACAATTTCTTATGGACTAGACCTATTTCGTCCTCCAGTTATATTTACATAACTGATAGTTCTCAGCCTTACTTAAATAAGCTTTATTAGATCTTTAGAAATCAAAAATTGAAGTACACTGACTTTATTTATCATAGTCTCATGAATATGTAGAGAGGTTTTATTTTTTTACTTTGCATTTGCACTTTTCTTTTTGTTTGAATACCTGGATTTTACTCTTCCAGGAGAAACAAAGGTTGCTTTAATTGCACAAGTGTCATCTAACAGTCACAATTACATGGGGGGGCTATCCTGCCTCTTGAATCTTCAGTCAACATTTTGGCTCTGCTCAGACAAGGCAGTTAGATACAGGTGTAATGTTAAACACCTAAATAGGTCCATTGGACATTAGCAACTGGATAGGTAAGAATGGAGTTCTTAGTAAACATAAAATTTCCACCCCAATTGCAAAGATGTGCTTCATTTGTTTCATTGGGGGTTTTTCCTGCCGTATAGTGTTTAAGAATTTTTAAGGTTATTTGTAAGGCATTTCCCAAATACCCAAGTACTCATAAGAAGAACACAGCTGGTCTTGAAATGAACCTTTGCAGCCTGACCAGAAATGAAATGTGCTTAGTATTTTCTGCACCTAATACAGCTCTCTAGCCCCACCTATGCCTTTCTTCATCTTGAAACATACATCATTTCCTCTCCATGTGTTATATAAGTTGCATTTTTCTGACAAATCACTTGATGACTTGATGTCAAAATGCTGTTGCCCCTGTCTGAAAGCAACAGGTTAATCTTCCCAGTTCAGGAATTACTTTTTCTAAGTTTCAGGGGAATCTCTTTAAGAAAAACCAAACAAGAAAGAAAGAGGTTTGTTCTTT
This sequence comes from Taeniopygia guttata, assembly GCF_048771995.1. Classification (NCBI taxonomy): domain Eukaryota; kingdom Metazoa; phylum Chordata; class Aves; order Passeriformes; family Estrildidae; genus Taeniopygia; species Taeniopygia guttata. The sequence continues at coordinate 61,399,258 of NC_133063.1, read as the reverse complement.
TGCGTTGTCTTTCTTTCAGTGCTCACAGTTATTTTGTTTCTGGTTTCAACTTTACCAGAAAACATCCTCAAGATCTTTTGACAGTGTGTACAACAAGGACTATATGAAGTAGGGAGGAATTGTCAGATATTTCATTTAAGACACAAAGTCATTTAAAAAAAAAAGTTTCCTATCATAATGATCTACATATAGATCTTAAAGAAATTGACTAACAGCTTCAATTCATAACTGGATGCAACACTGGTACCATGAGAACAATATATTAAGCATATTTTAGTTCCTGTTTTAGCATCTGTCCTGGTTTTGACTGGGATAGACTTAATTTCTCTTCAGTCATTGTTACAATGCTGTGTTTTGGATTCAGAATGAGAATAATGTCCATAGCACACTGGTGTTTTGGTTTTTGCTAAGTTGTGTTTATCCCGAGTCTATTAATTTTTTTTCTTGTCTCATGCTCTGCCAGTGAAGAAGGATGCAAAAGAAACTGCAAGGGAGCACAGCCAGGATAGGTGATCTGAAATGATTGAAGGCATATTCCTAATCACAGAATGTCAATGTTTGTAAACTCGGGGCAGTTACCCAGAAAGTGGGCCTCATCTGAGTTTGTGAAGTGGGCTCTGAGATCTGAGTCTGTGAAGTGGGTACTGATCAACTGTCTTGTGCATCACTTATGTGGGGCTCTTTTCCTTTCCCTATTTATTATCATCAGTATTTTTTTTACTCTTATTATTGTATTTTACTTTGTTTTTAATTATTCAGTAGTTTGTATCTCAATCTACAAGTGTTATTTTTATTCTCCTCTCCATTCCATTGGGATTTAGGGGGAGAAAGGGAGGGTTGAGAAAGCAGTTTCATGGTGTTTCATCTCCAGCTGGGCTTAAACCACAACAACATCCCACACAGAGAAAGGTACAGGTATTGCCATGTGACAATAAGGTATTGATTAGAAAAGATCTATAATGCCACAACTTCATATATTTATCCCTTTTTTTTTTCTCTCTTTCTCCCCACTACATATTTAGGTATATAGCATGAAAATATACTGATATATATAGACGGACACAAATATATGTGTGCACACAAAAACATACCTGCAAAAAGATAGGCCCAGTGAAAAATCCAGAGTCCATTACTACTTCTTTTGTTTTGTTTCTATGTCTGCCTTACTTGGGAAGGAGATTCAAGTAAATGCAACCACTCAGAAGGAATGCACAGAAAGCATTGCCTTGAGTCAAACATCATAAAATTAGAGTTGTGCAAACTTCTCTAGACATTTCTATCAACCTAATTTAGTACTGGTATACTGACCTACTGGTATGTCTTCATTTTTCTGTAAAAATCTAGACTATATGGACTGCACTGCTTGGACTGCGTTGGTCTGCAAGGGCTTTTTCATTTACATTAAAAATAATGGAAAAGCTTAGCTTCTCACACAGGTAAATGCAATATATGTAGAAGTATTTAAAGCATGTTGAAGACATAAAAGAAGCCATCTTCTGTTGGATGCACATCTGATGAAACAAAACCAGGAGACAAGAGCAAGGAACAGAAATATTTTCCTGTTAACCAACTGCAGTGTGATTTTATTTAGAAGCAGTAAATTATCAGTGCAGACTCTTCACTGGCTGTTGTGGTTAATCTGATTTGGACATGAATTCACTGTAATCACAGACTTTGTGCAGGTCTGCCATATGTAAATTTAGGCAACATAAGAGTAATTTAAACAGGAACTACCTTCAAAATGTTACTGAATTAGCTTGATAACCCCTCAAAACCAGCAACAACCATAGTTAATTTTGGCAATAAAATGTGTGAAGTTAGCACGTGTGAACTATGAATGTGAAGATTATGGACTTTGTCAGGCTAGGTACTTCAGGGCCACGAGAAAATAATGCTTTTTTTACCCTCACTGTTACTCAATGACTCCAAAAATGAACCCAAGGCTCTAGCTATCAAGAAACAGTATGTCCTGCTCTTTAGGCACCTTCTTGGTACTTCTCAACATTTCATGGACTACCTGCAAAGGAAACAGGCGTTACTGATCTCCAAGGAGGCTGAATGAGCACCTCAAGTGCTCAAATTCTGTCACTGTGGCAAACTGGCAGCTCTCCTCTTGCAGATGTAAGTTTGAACAAACAAATTCAGTGCAGCAAATGCAAACCATAAAGAGAGAGGAATCCTTTCCCTCCATTTCCTTAATAAGCCACACAGAATTGTGTGCTGAGCCACCTGGCTGTCTGCTGAGCCACCTTGTTTTGGCTAATGTAGCATTCAGGTACTTTGTTTTCAGAAGGCCCATAGCTATGTGGTTTTGAACAGTATTGTTATGCTAGAGAGTACCAGCCATCGGTGTCTGTGACCTGGCTAGAGCCCTGCCCTCACTCCAACCACTTCACTATCCAAAGCTTGTTATATTCTGCAGCTGTGGCAGATTTGCTATGCTAGCTGCATCCTGACTGCCCAGGGGCACTCAAGGGATTAATGAGTAGTTTTGTAGCCAGTCCAACCCAAGATTCCCATGAATAATCAATGGTACTTGAGGCTCTTCAGGTAATTGAATTGCAAACCCAGTAATAACTAGAGATGTATCAGCAGCAGAATTATGCTTATGCCTGCCTCTAAATGTACAGACTAATGAAAAAAAACTACTGATTGTGAGGATTATTAATCTACTTCTATACCTATATTAAAAAAGGAGTATCTATAAATTTGTGAATCTGATTGATGTTCTTCCTCTCTGAGTCACCCTCTAATTGTGCCTAAACCATGTGATTCTAGTACACCCCATGGCAAGATTAAGAAAGAGGTAGAACACAGTAAGATTATACATATATATTGAAGGTGCAAGGAAAATGTAACACTAGAAAACTGATTTTAATGAGTTAGTCATGGGTAAACAGGTTAACAACACATGACTAAATGTTTCTCTGTAGAATGATTTCTAATTACAATAAATTCTCCTGTGGACAGAGAAAAGCACCACCACATGCAAACTCAGACTCTCTTTCTTCGTAAAATATTAGGTTAGAGCATAGGTGAATGTTAAAGTTTGATGACTGAGGAAAGAGGGATTTTCTAATGCATAACTAAAATCAGTATTGAGATTTTTTTTTCCTCTGTGACCAATAACATCAAGAAATCAAGCAGGTACAAGCAAGAGAGAAGAATAATATTAGTCACAATTTTATGTATATTTAACTACTGAAGTAGCAAGTGTGGCCTATGCAAAAGTTAAGGGATTGTTACATCTCTGGAAAGTAGACATAGCCAAAATTTTACTACAGACCTTGCCATTTTTCTCTGTAATGCATTTGTTATGTGGTGGCTAGTTTTCCTCCTGATTATTTTCAGAAGCAACAAATGGTGTTACTTTATAACCATTTGCAAGCAGTGTCTTCCAACCCCAGTTGGAAGACACTGGGGTGTATTTTCAGTTGTTTGTAACCATTCTCTGACACAGGATTCTCCCTTTGGTGAGGTAAAGCAACAGTCACCTGTGACTTAATCAAGCAGTTGCCACACTGTAGCGGAATCATAGCACAAGAGACAAGATTAAATGAAGGGACATCCATTTTCCTGCTGGATTTGTCATGAAGAGTATTTCTGTGATATCATTATGAACTTTCTCCTGTTCTTCAGAATATTTCTGCTCACTCATGAATGATAATTGCTGCTTCCACTGTTTGTAAGGCTATACCACAGCTGAAGAGATTGGTGTCCCAGAGGAGTCGGGGGAGCAGAATAAGAACCATAATTGTCTTTACCCATCTTTCAAGACAATTTATAGTTGTGCTTACAAAGAAAAATTAATAACCTCATTGGAGAATTCACCTTGGCAGACATCAACAGGAAAGCTGTAATTGACCATACTCAGTTGTTGGTAATAGCAAATATTAAAAAGATGCCTCCTCATCCATCTGCCTGAAGAGGGCCTTTTCCCCATCTGCTC